>NC_089264.1:57966890-58266890 GCF_963930625.1 Muntiacus reevesi | reverse complement strand
AGGTGGACATGAGTGGTAGAGCATTCTACCCGAGGCCAAGTAGGAAATGTGAGGCAACTCCTTTCAGGGAGGTGGAGAGGGCAAGATGATGAGGGAAAAAGGAGGAGATTGCAAAGGCCTAGGGAATTGTCAAAGCAGAGTGGGAAGATGAAAAGCTAAAATGCTTTTGCACAACAAAGGAAACTATAAGTAAGGTGAAAAGACAGCCCTCAGATTGGGAGAAAATAATAGCAAATGAGGAAACAGACAAAGGATTAATCTCAAAAATATACAAGCAACTCCTGAAGCTCAATTCCAGAAAAATAAATGACCCAATCAAAAAATGGGCCAAAGAACTAAACAGACATTTCTCCAAAGAAGACATACAGATGGCTAACAAACACATGAAAAGATGCTCAACATCACTCATTATCACAGAAATGCAAATCAAAACCACAATGAGGTACCATTACACGCCAGTCAGGATGGCTGCTATCCAAAAGTCTACAAGCAATAAATGCTGGAGAGGGTGTGGAGAAAAGGGAACCCTCTTACACTGTTGGTGGGAATGCAAACTAGTACAGCCACTATGGAAAACAGTGTGGAGATTTCTTAAAAAACTAGAAATAGAACTGCCATATGACCCAGCAATACCACTTCTGGGCATACACACCGAGGAATCCAGATCTGAAAGAGACACATGCACCCCAATGTTCATCGCAGCACTGTTTATAATAGCCAGGACATGGAAGCAACCTAGATGCCCATCAGCAGACGAATTGATAAGGAAGCTGTGGTACATATACACCATGGAATATTACTCAGCCGTTAAAAAGAATTCATTTGCATCAGTTCTAATGAGATGGATGAAACTGGAGCCCATTATACAGAGTGAAGTAAGCCAGAAAGATAAAGATCACTACAGCATACTAACACATTTATATGGAATTTAGAAAGATGGTAATGATAACCCTATATGCAAAACAGAAAAAGAGACACAGAAGTACAGAACAGACTTTTGGACTCTGTGGGAGAAGGTGAGGGTGGGATGTTTCGAAAGAACAGCACGTATATTATCTATGGTGAAACAGATCACCAGCCCAGGTGGGATGCATGAGTCAAGTGCTCGGGCCTGGTGAGCTGGGAGGACCCAGAGGAATCGGGTGGAGAGGGAAGTGGGATGGGGGACCGGGATGGGGAATACGTGTAACTCTATGGTTGATTCATATCAATGTATGACAAAACCCACTGAAAAATAAAATAAATAAATAAATAAAAAGAAAGAAAAGCTAAAATGCTGCACAGACCTGAAGAAAGGGGTGGAAGGAACACCTCCCAACCAAGGACAAGCTGAACAGAGAGAGGGCAATGCACTAAAATGGTATCACTCGCACTCTATTCAGCTTAAAATCAGGACTAAATCCAGAGTAAAGATTGTTTTGTAAATTTTTTGGGTCCCTCCAAAATTTATGTGTTGAGACCCTAACCTCCAGTACCTCTGAATATATCTATATATGGAAATGTCTTTGAAGAGGCAATTAAGTTCAGTGAGGTCTTTAATCCACTGACGGGAAATTTGGACACAGACACACATGCACACACAGGCCACTTGAAGGCAGAAGGAGAGGGTGGACAGCCATCTACAAGCCAAGGGGAGAGCCTTCAGAGGAGAACAGCTCTGTGGACCTTGATCTTGGCATTCTTGCCTCCAGAACTCTGAGAAAACAAATTTATTTAAACTATCCTGACACTGGTACTTTGTTATGACAGTCCTAAGAAACAAATATATCTGGTATCTGTATGCTTTTGTCTAAGTTACAGAAACATCATTTATTAACGAACACTGCTACCCCACTGTTCAACTTTTAATAATTGATTCTGGAATTTAACAAACGTCTCAGTTGGTAAAGAATCTGCATGCAATGCAGGAGACCTGGGTTTGATCCCTGGGTCAGGAAGATCCCCTGGGGAAGGGAATGGCAACCCACTCCAGTGTTTTTGCCTGGAGAACCCCATGGACAGAGGAGCCTGAAGGGCTACATTCCATGGGATCACAAAGAGTCGGACATGACTGAGTGACCACCACACTCACATGGACACACAAAGCATTTCGAAGTCTCAGGCACTGAGATACGCGCAAAGATGAAGGTGACTCTGTCTGTGCTATCACGTTGTCTACATTCTCATAGGCGTTAAACAGAAATTCAGATGGAAGCGGGCCAGAGTCCTATGAACAGAGAGTGTGGGAGAACCCAGGGTGGACGTCTGCCCGACCTTCGTAGTTGGGGAAACGCCCAGCCTACCCCTGACTGACACTCAGCCTGATAGAGAAACCTCCTGGGTAAAGTGTCCTTAGGAGGCAGATTGAAAAGCAAAGATTGAAACATTATTTTTCTCTTGTCATATGTAAAGCTTTCACATATAATAAAATCATTAAAATCTAGAGATTTTCAAGCTCTATTATTCAAGCTTGCTACACCCTAATGAAGCAATTCTTTAATGTTTAGAATATCAATAGTATGACACATCTCTTACGGCAATTATTGACTCCTGTATATTAAAAAAAGACTCTTTTTAACAAATAGAAGACAACCAACTCACACTCTTTTTAAGAAATATGAGAAAATACTGACTCACACAGGTTAAGATTCCAGACCCACGTTTACTTCGAGCACAGCTGCACCCAGGAACTCAACGGATGTCGGGGGCCTGTCTTTATCTCTTTCTCTTTCTCTCTCCACCCTCTCGTGCTCTTTTCCATTTCTTGGCGCTGTTTTCTTCTAGTTTACTTCCTTCTTACTTAAACTGTCTCTATCGTCATTCCCGGCACCTCTAGATTTACATCGTAATTAAAACTAGAGATTTCTACAGACTTAGGTCTTCTTCAATAAAATAGGTCAGCAACAGTTATTAGTGTTTTACCTCATTAGAAACACGTTATTTCACATGCTCTTCCTGAATGAAATGCAGTGGCTAGTGGAATAGAACATATATACCAGTCAGAGTTGGAGACATGCCCACCTTAGGAACTGAGGGCATAAACTGAGCCAAAGGCCAATCCCTACATGGGCCATTTAGATAAAAGGTAGTGTATAAAGCATAGGTGCAAAACAGCAACTATGTACATCCTACTTAATATAGAATTATTTCTATTTCACATGTGCATATGTTAAATCTCTTACTTTGACTCTTAAACACTTCTTCAATTTTCTTCTATATTACAAACAGCAAACATGCATATAGAACATAACATGTGTCAGGTACTGCTCTTTACACATATTGACTCATTTAGTAAATAAAATAAATGTATAAGATATATTCATTATCCCCATTTTACAGCTAAAGAAACTAAGCCATCAAAGACTTGAGTGACTTTCTCAGGTCACAAAACAATAGGAGGGGTTCTCCACGTATCAACAGTAAGACCAAGCTTTAGTCCAGTTCAGTTGCTCAGTCGCGGCCGGCTCTTTGCAAACCCATGAATCGCAGCACGCCAGGCCTCCCTGTCCATCACAAACTCCCGGAGTTTACCCAAACTCTTGTCCACCGAGTCGATGATGCCATCCAACCATCTCATCCTCTGTCATCCCATTCTCCTCCTGCCCCCAACACCTCCCAGCATCAGGGTCTTTTCCAATGAGTCAGCTCTTCGCATCAGGTGGCCAAAGTATTGGAGTTTCAGCTTCAGCATCAGTCCTTCCAATGAACACCCAGGACTGATTTCCTTTAGGATGGACTGGTTGGATCTCCCTGCAGTCCAAGGGACTCTCAAGAGTCTTCATCAACACCACAGTTCAAAAGCATCAATTCTTCGGACCTCAGCTTTCCTCACAGTCCAACTTTCACATCCATACATGACCACTGGAAAAACCATAGCCTTGACCAGATGGACCTTTGATGGCAAAGTAATGTCTCTGCTTTTTAATACGCTGTCTAGGTTGATCATAACTTTCCTTCCAAGGAATAAGTGTCTTTTAATTTCATGGCTGCAATCACCATCTGCAGTGATTTTGGAGCCCCAAAAAATAAAGTCTGACACTCTTTCCCCATCTATTTCTCATGAAGTGATGGGACCAGATGCTATGATCTTAGTTTTCTGAATGTTGAGCTTTAAGCCAACATTTTCACTCTCCTCTTTCACTTTCATCAAGAGGCTTTTTGGTTCCTCTTCACTTTCTGCCATAAGGGTGGTGTCATCTTCGTATCTGAGGTTATTGATAATTTTCTCCCGGCAATCTTGATTCCAGCTTGTGCTTCTTCTAGACCAAGCTTAGAGCTACCCAAAGCCATGTTTCAGCACTCCAGAAGCAAATCACAGACAAGTTGCTCTTTGCCTAGCTACAACAGGGTTAGAGATGACCCAAGCTCTGTTCAATAAACACAAAATCAGAGGATTTTTGGCTATGGATTTCTTTGTTTATATTTTTACCAAACTCACTAATTCACCAGAAAATAGCCAATGCATAACTAAAAGATGAATGATAATGGATACATTTAACAAGTTATCCTGAGTATTACTTGTAAGGAAAAGTGGTAAGTTTTTAATTTGCCTAAAGTCTTTAGGATATACCAAACTCAATCTTACTAAATTGCAGTAATCATAATAGCAACAATATAAATATGATAAAGAAAACACTGATTCTATTTGAAATCATGACAGAAATGCAATCTGTCAGGAGTGCATAACCCAAGAAGAAAGAAGGAAATCATAATTGTAGATTAGTAAAATTAAAAAGCACAACCAGACTTTAGTAATAATAAATATTGAAACTTGCTCTCTTTTATTTTTTTCCCTCAGTTGATATTTCCACTTCAGTTCATGTCAGGATGTTATTTTAAAATTTTGCTTTTCCCTCACCATATTCACTCCAGGAATACACATGTAGCACTTCTGCTTTCGATCCAGAAGGCAAGCGGTCACACCTCTCTCACTGGTATGGAAACAGCCTGTCTTTGAACAGTTCAAGCTGAGTTTGGGAGTTTTTGTTCTAAATATACTTTTTAAACAGCTAAAAAAAAAATATATATATATATATATATATATATCTATATATATATATATCTATACACACACACAACCAGGCTTTAGTTATATTAAAACTGTTTTAAATGTTCCATTAAATTCAATTAAGCTTCTGAATTACTTTAAATAAGCTTTATATATACATTTGTATAGACATATGCACATATAATTTATATCATATGTAAACTTTATATTATATGCACATTTGTAGTATATATACATGTATGTGTGTGTGTGTATTAATCACTCATTCATGACTCTTTGCGACCCCATGGACTGTAGCCCTCCAGGCTCCTCTATCCATGAAATTCTCTAGGCAAGAATACTGGAGTGGATTGCCACTCCCTTCTCCAGGGTATATGCCCAACCCAGGGATGGAAACTGGATCTCCTGCATTGCAGGAAGATTCTTTATTGTCCGAACCACCAAGGAAGCCTATACATGTACTATATATATTTTATATTTTTTATATTTCAAAATCATAAGAGCCAGAGCTACCTGAAATTAAGATAAGTCATAGAAAATTTAACCCCATAGTACAGTGAAAATAGTTCAAAAATCCCACAAATTTCAATATTGTTTTTTACTTTAAAAAAAAATCACCAATAAAAGATTTTTTTTTTACTTCAGATGACTATTCTGCCATAAATATTCTCTTAAAGATTCCTGTCAGTTCTGACCCCATTATACTCCTCTTTCTTTTATGGCCACAAGTTAAGAAGCTATTTATATAGTTTTCTCAGGTGTTAATAGTTCCTTCGACTGACATCAATGTGACAAGATGAACATTTAGAATCCAGTTACCAGTTTTCTGGTCATTAACATTGTCAGTTTCATTCATCTTCTCATGAGCAAGTTGGTATGAAGTAACATAGGCCTATCAAAGAAAAATGAACCTGTGGGATCCTCTTACTACCATCAGTTCCATCCAGTGTAATTACTAGTTCATTATACATGGACTTTGATATCTAGAATTTGGAAAAAATTAGGTATGATTATTACCAAGAGAAATGTCAATGTCTCAGCGCATATTATCATTTGATACATATTTAATCATTTGAAAATTTTATACATATCAGTGAGCATTAAAAAATGGTGATAAATTTGAATTTAAGAAGTAGAAAAATGGCAATTACTATCTTTTTAGGGCTCTTGATTGGCTGTGTTTGAAAAGACAGAATGAGATTAATATGCACCTTAACATGATTGGCCAAGTCCCAGCAAGACACTGAAAAGTCAGCAGCAGGCAGGGGAACTCTGGCACTGAAAATCCCTAACAAAGGCCCCAAATAAAGGAATGAAATAATTATTACAATGAACGCACTGAAACACATATGATGGAGTCTTGCAATAATCTTTTTTAACGAAATGGGCAACTGTATACTGGATGAGGGGAAAACAAACATATACAACCTCTGAAAAGGAAAATAAGGAAAGAAACATGAAGTGCTGTCAATACTGAGCTACAATTCCTGATTAAAATATGCAAGTTTCCAGCTAACTTGCAGTGTGACTTGAAAACATGATTTGTCTTCCCTGGAAGCTGTAGACATTATGAAGCCGGGAGTCTGGTGAGGTCACACAAGGCCCATGAAATCCAGTGAAAACAGAACAGTCAAGCAAAATCACCTATTGAAAGTAAACAGATGGAGAAAACAGCAACTTAGCATGCAAATACCTAGAGTCATGTGCCTGCTTGGAATTCTATCAAACCATGAGCAAAAGGCAGAAAAGGTCCTGAGAAATACAAATGAAATCCTAAAAGAAAATCAATAAATACTTGAAAGAAAAACTCTTTTGAGCAATTTTGATGTGTATGGTGCTAAAGGCTTTCACGTGTTATATAATTTAGTCCTAAAAACAATTTATGTGAGGCTTTCAGTACACTTCCTGGTATATGGTAGGGATCTTCAAGGCAGTAGTGGCCATGACTATGATTATTATTCAGTTCATTTCAGTCCCTCAATCATGTCCGAGTCTTTCCCACACCGTGGACTGCAAGATGAATCACCAATTCCCAGTGTTTACTCAAATTCATGTCCATTGAGTTGGCAATGCCATCCAACCACCTCATCCACTGTTGTCCCCTTATCTTCCCACCTTCAATCTTTCCCAGAATCAGGGTTTTTCCAATAAGTCGGTTCTTCGCATTAGGTGGCCAATATATTGGTGTTTCAGCTTCAACATCAGTCCTTCCAATGAATATTCAGGACTGATTTCTTTTAGGATGGACTGGTTGGATCTCCTTGCAGTTCAAGGGACTCTCAAGAGCCTTCTCCAATACCACAGGTCAAAAGCATCAATTCTCCATGCTCAGCTTTCTTCACAGTCCAACTCTCACATCCATACATGAC
The DNA here is from genome assembly GCF_963930625.1 of Muntiacus reevesi. Classification (NCBI taxonomy): domain Eukaryota; kingdom Metazoa; phylum Chordata; class Mammalia; order Artiodactyla; family Cervidae; genus Muntiacus; species Muntiacus reevesi. The sequence goes on along the minus strand of NC_089264.1, from coordinate 58,259,534 downwards.
TAATAGAAAAACCATAGCTTTGATTAGAGGGACCTTTGTTGGCAGAGTAATGTCTCTGCTTTTTAATATGCTGTCTAGGTTGATCATAACTTTCCTTCCAAGGAATAAGCGTCTTTTCATTTCATGGCTGCAATCACCACCTGCCGTGATTTTGGAACCCAAAAAAATAAAGCCTGCCACTGTTTCTGCTGTTTACCCATCTATTTGCCATGAAGTGATGGGACTGGATGCCATGATCTTAGTTTTTTGAATGTTGAACTTTAAGCCAACTTTTTCACTCTCCTCTTTCACTTTCATCAAGAGACTCTTTAGTTCTTCTTCACTTTCTGCCATAAGGGTGGAGTCATCTGCATATCTGAGGTTATTTATATTCCTCCTGGCAATCTTGATTCCAGCTTGTGCTTCTTCCAGCCCAGCATTTCTCATGATGTACTCTGCATATAAGTTAAATAAGTAGGGTGACAATATGCAGCCTTGATGTACTCCTTTTCCTATTTGGAACCAGTCTGTTGTACCATGTCCAGTTCTAATTGCTGCTTCCTGACCTGCATATGGATTTCTCAAGAGGTGGGTCAGGTGGTCTGGTGTTCCCATCTCTTTCAGAATTTTCCACAGTTTATTGTGATCCACACAGTCAAAGACTTTGGCATAGTCAATAAAGCAGAAATAGAAGTTTTCTGGAACTCTTGGTTTTTTGAGGATCCAGCAGATGTTGGCAATTTGATCTCTGGTTCCTCTGCCTTTTCTAAAACCAACTTGAACATCTGGAAGTTCACGGTTCATGTATTGCTGAACCCTGGCTTGGAGAATTTTGAGCATTACTTTGCTAGCATGTGCGATTAATGCAACTGTGCAGTAGTTTGAGCATTCTTTGACGTTACCTTTCTTTGAGATTGGAATGAAAACTGGCCTTTTCCAGTCCTGCGGCCACTGTTGAGTTTTCCAAATTTGCTGGAATATTGAGTGCAGCACTTTCACAGCATCATCTTTCAGGATTTGAAATAGCTCAACTGGAATTCCATCACCTCCACTAGCTTTGTTTGGAGTGGTGCTTCCTAAGGCCCACTTGACTTCACATTCCAGGATGTCTGGCTCTAGGTGAGTGATCACACCATCATGATTATCTGGGTCATGAAGTTCATTTTTGTATAGTTCTTCTGTGTTTGCTTGCCACCTCTTCTTAATATCTTCTGCTTCTGTTAGGTCCCTACCACTTCTGTCCTTTATTGAGCCCATCTTTGCCTGAAATATTCCCTTGGAATCTCTCATTTACTTGAGGAGATCTCTAGTCTTTCCCATTCTATTGTTTTCCTCTATTTCTTTGCACTGATCGCTGAGCAAAGCTTTCTTGTCTTTCCTGGCTATTCTTTGGAACTCTGCATTCAAATGGGTATGTGTTTCCTTTCCTGCTTTGCTTTTCACTTCTCTTCTTTTCACAGCTATTTGTAAGGCCTCCTCAGACAACCATTTTGCTTTTTTGCATTTCTTTTTCTTGGAAATGATCTTGACCTCTATCTCCTCTACAATGTTAGGAACCTCTGTCCATAGTTCATCAGGCAGTCTGTCTATCAGATCTAGTCCCTTAAATCTATTTCTCACTTCCACTATATAATCGTAAGGATTTTGATTTAGGTCACGCCTGAATGGTCTAATGGTTTTCCCTACTTTCTTCAGTTTAAGTCTGAATTTGGCAATAAGGAGTTCATGATCTGAGCCACAGTCAGCTCCTGATCTTGTTTTTGCTGACTGTATAGAGTTTCTCCACCTTTGGCTGCAAGGAATATAATCAGTCTGATTTCGGTGGTGATCATCTGGTGATGTCCATGTGTAGAGTCTTCTCTTGCTCTGTTGGAAGAGGTTGTTTGCTCTGACCAGTGTGTTCTCTTGGTGAAACTCTATTATCCTTTGTCTTGCTTCATTCTATTAATCATGCTCATTTCTACTCACTTTTCTTTGAGATTCAATGATAGTAAGTGAAGCAGAAAGCTGTTTGTCTGGAATGGGACTGGTATTTATTCAGTGCTCGTAATATGCCAGATTTTTAGTGACTTAGTACATAGTAAATTAAAATAATTTTAGGAGGTAACTTTTTTTCCCTCAATTTATAGATGAGAATGCTGAAATTTTCTTTTTCCTCTTAAACTTTTTTCTCCTTTCCATACTTTCTTCCTTACCTTTGCTTTTTACTTCCCCATTTTTATATTTATCTACTATCTCTCAGGGAGTCAGAGAATAGTTTGCTAGTTTACTTACAGAAACAGGTGTAAATCAAAATAAAATAAATGCTTGTATTTTATAGACATATATATACGCATTTGTGTGTACATACCCTGCTTATTTAACTTATATGCAGAGCACACCATGAAAAAAGCTGGGTTGGAAGAAGCACAAGCTGGAATCAAGACTGCTGGGAGAAATATCAATAACCTCAGATATGCACATGACACCACCCTTATGGCAGAAAGTGAAGAGGAACTAAAGAACCTCTTGATGAAAGTGAAAGAGGAGAGTGAAAAAGTTGGCTTAAAGCTCAACATTCAGAAAACTAAGATCATGGCATCTGGTCCCATCACTTCATGGGAAATAGATGGGGAGACAGTGGAAACAGTGTCAGACTTTGTTTTTGGGGGCTCCAAAATCACTGCAGATGGTGATTGCAGCCATGAAATTAAAAGACACTTACTCCTTGGAAGGAAAGTTATGATCAACCTAGACAGCATATTAAAAAGCAGAGACATTACTTTGCCAACAAAGGTCTGTCTAGTCAAGGCTATGGTTTTTCCAGTGGTCATGTATGGATGTGAGAGTTGAACTGTGAAGAAAGCTGAGGTCCGAAGAATTTATACTTTTGAACTGTGGTGTTGGTGAAGACTCTTGAGAGTCCCTTGGACTGCAAGGAGATCCAACCAGTCCATCCTGAAGGAGATCAGTCCTGGGTGTTCATTGGAAGGACTGATGCTGAAGCTGAAACTCCAAAACTTTGATCACCTCATGTGAAGAGTTGACCCATTGGAAAAGACCCTGATGCTGGGAAGGATTGGGGGCAGGAGGAGAAGGGGACGACAGAGGATGAGATGGCTGGATAGCATCACCGACTCGATAGACATTAGTTTGAGTAAACACCTGAAGTTTGTGATGGACAGGGAGGCCTGGTGTGCTGTGATTCATGGGGTTGCAAAGAGTCGGACATGACTGAGAGACTGAATGGAACGGGTATACATATCTCTGTGTATACATTAATGAAGAGAATCTTAATAGAGAGAAATTGATGATGGAAGATATTGAGAGTTTGATTCAGATGAACAGGCTAATGCATGCCACATATTGAGCTCTTAGAGAGCTGTAAATTGGTCTCTAAGCTTCATCTAATATATAGAAGCAATCTAATAAGAGTGTTTGCACATTTAGAATAAAAGCAAAATAGATAATAAAAATACTATTATTTTTCCTGATACTTAACTGTTCCTGAAGAGAGAACAGAATTAAAACCGTTTTGCTCCCTTCCTTTCTGTAAAGCCACTCCAGCAAAGAAGAATAAAACACACGTAAAATCTGTCTTAAATGAAACAAGGAGATGTTTGTAACCATAAAACACCATATAAGAAGACTAAATGACTTAAAGAGGTCAAAACTAAGGTCAAAACTAAGCAATCAGGACAATTCCACTTTCCTGGCCAGAAAGACAGAAATTGCAGGCACAATTTAAAGGCAGAGCGGAGGAGAAATTGAAAGAGAACTGTTCAAAACTCTGTCTCACAGCAGTCAGATCTTCACCCCAGTCACGACGAGTGGGACTGGTGACCCGTCCCCCCTGAACCGGAAGCGGTAGGAACTGTAACCTGTGGAGAAACTGAGACAGAGACCCCTGCCTTGGGAATAGAGGGTGTGGGAGAAATAGGAGGTAAGGGTGCCTCAGTGAGTGCAGGGCCTGGGGCTCAGGACCCAGACCCCGGCGTTTGTTCGTTCAGCAGAAGACTGAAGGACCCTTTCCTGGAAAAATGAACCACTCCTGGAAAGAATTCCTTAGATATTGACTGGGGAAAAAGCATTCAGTTCATAACATTGCAGTGAAATCACTGATCTACACGCTCGTGTGCGCTCACCTTCTCGGTCCAGCTCTCTATGACCTCATGGACTATAGCCTGCCAGGGTACTTCTGTGCCATTAATTTTTTATTGCCTCAGTTACAACTATGATCACTAAACTTTTGAGTATGAAAGATCAAGACAAATAGAAACTAAAGCAACATTTAACTCAGAACAGAGACAACATGGGTTAAAATAGAAATATTAACCATATATGTGCATATATATAATTTCATATAATATTATTCATGCATAATATTAGAAAGATATTTTTCAAAGACATTGCATTCTTTTTAAAAAAGATCAAGGTCACATTAAAGAAAGAATATTCAAAGAACAAAAAATAGAGATAAAATCATATCAAAAATAGAAATTTCAAAAAAAATAGAAATTTCAATAGAATGAACAAAAGATGTTGGGAAAAGCTAATAATTTATTTTTATTATTTCTATATAAAATCAAAGAGAAAGGATAAATGGAGGAGCAATCTATAAGGTCCAGCAGCCCAGCTGCAGAAAGAAAAGACAGAAAATACTTGCAGAGAATAGATAAAGACTATTTCTCTGATCTAGGTGGACATCAGTCTCCAGAATATAATCCAAGGAAGCAAAAGTTTCTCCCTGAGACACATCATCATGAAATCTCAAAACATCAAGGACAAAGAAAACATTATAGAAAATTTTCAGAGCAAATAAACAGATCATGTATAAGAATGAGATATCGGAATTGCGAGAGATTTCTCAAAGGCAACTATTGAAGCAAGAAAACAAAAAGGAAATTATTTCAGCAAATATCTTCCTGCTGGAGAATTCCATGGGCAAAGGAGCCTGGTGGGTTAACGAGCGTGGGGCTGCAAAGAGCTGGACATGACTGAACAGCTAAGGTTCTCACTTTTTCACCTTTTTTCTCCCTTCTGAAGTTTTACACAATCATATATCATTAGTCAAAATTGTGGGCAGAACTGTGACATCTTCAAATTTTCAAAGTCTCTTCAAAGGTACTCCCCATACAAACTTTCTTAAGCAGTTCCCAGAGGATATTTTCTAGCAAAAACGAGTTAAGGAACTAAAATAGGAAAAACTCTTTAAAGCAGAGAGTTAGAGGGAATCCCCTGACAAACTATTCTATAGGAGTGCACCTTCAGAATGAACAGGAAGCTGGAGGGTTCCTAGAAAGATACATTTTTTTCAGAAATAGCAATAAATTAAATTACATGACAGATTTGACTAAATGGAAAATTATAAGGACTGATGTTATATAGACTCAGTAGGGAGCATGGTAAGTCTCAGATGAAAAAACATCGCAATGTTGACCTGTCATGCCCTAAACATTTAATTGATATACTAGTTATCATCAGTTGCATACTGAAAATCAAGCTCTTCTTTCTTAAACAGGCTGAATAGCATAGAATGTGAGGTGGAAAACATTACTTCTCCCCACTTATTATCATTATGAAAGACAGCTTCTTTCCATGGAAATTATGAAACTGTACAATGAGATGAGTGAAAAAATTGTTTTTAACTATTTTATATAACGAAGAAGTTTTCATTTCTAAATGAACAGCATGTATTCAGACACACTTCCATTTCAGGCTCACATTTGTCACTTTCCATAAATGCTGGCAGAAACCAAACTGCTTAGGGCTCTTTCAGGAAACAGCTTGCGATTTTTTCCTAAATGTTTATTAAACCATTTCCATGAGCCTGGTATCTAGTGGTAGATTTGCTATGAGCTCTCAGAAGCCTGTCGCTATCTGGGTCACTGCTCCTCTCTGGACTCTCTGCCTCTTGACCATATGCTTAGAGAGTACCTCCCACAAGCTCGTGCTCAGGAGGACAAGCTCTGGAGCTGGCGGGTGCTGTTGCACTGATAGAGCAGATGAAGAAAAATCACACAGGTCCCCAGGCCATGTATTTTTAATTCAAGTTACACCCTTTTGCTAACTGTACCAGACACTATTCCCATGAAGGTATTAAACTGTGGTCTTCATTACAATCCAAAGAAGTTTAAAATCATCTTAGTAATTATTTTCCAGTGTCTACCTCTGTGTTAATCCCTTACATCTTCTTATTCCCTAAATAACTGAATATATCATTAGGGCTTCCCATGTGGCTTGGTGGTAAAGAATCCTCCTCCCAATGCAGGAGACACAAGAGACATGGGTTCGACCCCTGGGTTGGGAAGATTCCCTGGAGAAGGAAGTAGGAACCCATTCCGGTATTCTTGCCTGGAGAATCTCATGGTCAGAAGAGCCTGGCGGGCTACAGTCCATGGGGTCACAAAGAGTCAGACACAGCTGAGACATACACACAAGGATTTTTTAAATGAGATTGATTTCAAGCATATGGAAATCAAAGATGTGAATTAAAAGTGAAGATAAGATGTCTCTGTCTTAAACAATTTTTGAAGATTCTTCCAAGTTGATTATTATGTCCCCTCCAAAAAGACCCCTGAGGTCATCTGATTTTGTATCAAATGATCTGCATCCCTAGAATGGATGACATTTAAGCCATATTTAAGTTACCTCATAGGCTGGGATGAAATTTGACTTTAAAGATGCAAAATTCTTATGGTTCATATTTGGGTCTCACAAAAATAGTGTAAGAAAAAAGTTGAGATTTTACTTCTACTTTAGGAAATGTTTCAAGAAATCTCTGCATAAGTAAGCCAAAGGAAAATTAGAACTTGCTACATTAATGCAAATTAGTATTTGCTGAGCATTTCCTGATATTCGACATTTTTCTCTTATGTTTATCCCTAGCTTAGGGAAAAGCAGACTAAAGACAGTAGGTAAGAAGAATCACGTCGAAGTCCAACCAGAGCACTAGAATCTGCTATTGGTGAGATGCCCAAGCTTGCAACAAATAAACTCTGAAGCCCACTTTGGAGAATTTAGAAAAATCAACATTCGCACAACTAACCTCATTCAAGTGAAGTCCTGAAATCAAAGTTAACTTTAGGCAATGTCAGTTAAACATGTATGTTTATTTTAAAACAGGAGTGAAAATCTATAGTATTTCCCCTGAAATCAGACAAAAGACTAAATGGTTGCTAGAACTTTTCAAATTACTTTCAAGTACATTTTTAAAGCCTCAAGTCTCTTACAATAAACATTTCCATCTCATGGAACAAATTTTTCAACTTCTTTATAATTTTCTACCTTAAGCATAAGCTAACATTTAGCAAGGACTCCAAAGAAAAATAAGGTCCCTTTATTATCCAAAGAATCATTCTTAATAGAATACATAGCACTGGGGAGTGCAGTGGAGTGGGGAGAACAGTAAAGCAATCCTGTCATGTGGGAAGATTGTGTCATCTTATTTTGTGGAAACCTGGAGTTTCCAATTAGAGTTCGCGTGACAGTTGGATGAAACAGTATTTTTGGACTCTCAAAGTTTATTCTTGTCTACCTTTTGTCCATGTCCACTAAGAGTTAAGATGCCTTTTGAACCCTGGAATTATCTTTAAAATATTTGTCCACGCAAAGGCTTTACCGTGGACAGGCTGCATTATTCACAAAGGTCTAGTTTTGACATATGGTTCTCCGCATGAGTTCAGCTGCTGGCTGACTCTCCATCTGTGAGCTTTACTGCCAGCTAGAATCAATATCATTTTGTAATAGAGGCACAGCTATTATTCTTTTGTAGAAACAGACATTTGTCTCTGGCTTCCGAAGCCATCCATGGTCTGTACCACACGTTTAGATACTTAATCAAAAAACAGTATCTTATGTTCCTTCACATGTCTGTACATTTGATCTCCCAAGGAAATTCACTAGGTCAGGAACTATGCTTTACATATTTTTGAATGTATCATAGTTTTACAATAGTACTAGATACAGTGGTGGGGCTTCCTTGTGGCTCAGTGGTAGGGAATCCGCCTGCAATGCAGGACACACGGGCTCGATCCCTGGGTCAGGAAGATCACCGGAAGCAGGAAGTGGCTACCCACTCCAGCATTCTTGCCTGGGAAATCTCATGGACAGAGGAGACTGGTGGGCTATAGTCCATGGGGTCACAAAAGAATCGCATTCAACTTAGCAAGTAAAGAACAAGTTATAATGGTAAGTGCTTACCAACTGTTGAATTGAAAACTGTATATAGACACTAGCTACAGAATGTGTTTTACATTTTGTTTCTATAATTTAATGGGAAAACCCATAGTAAATATGAATATTTATGAATTGCACAACCTTAAATTTTTTCAGGGTATTAGATCTTTGGGAAGCCTAAGCAGAAAGTGGTAACAGCTTAGCGGCATCACAAGTTAAAGTAGGTATATCCCAGAGAAAGGCGGCTGCATACTGACGTCAGTGCTGCCACAGGAGAGGTGGGAGATAAACATAGAAACTTCCAGGCCATCTCACTCCTTTTTTTTTTTTTAAACTTAGTAAGAGATTCATTGCAAACTGAGGTCCCCTCTAAGGAAATTGAACCAGACAGCTGAGAGAGCAGAATGTAAATAACTCACAGACCTAATGAAGCAAAGAAAACCATGGCAGAATTGATTACCTAAGATGTAGTCTATGCAGTTATCAGAACAGAAAAACAAAATAAGAAGAAGAAAAACAAAGCAGGGCAAGACAGGAAAGTTATTCTTGACTAAGAATAAATCATGTTTCCACAATTGCATGCAAGATCTTTTTTCCTGCTTTTTGATTCTTTATTGCAATTGTCTTTTCTTGTTTCATTTTTTGTAATAGCTTCTTTGAATTTTCTAAGAGTATTACTTATGTTTCTTTCTTCTTTCTGTTTTTCCCATGCTCTGTCAATGTTGCCTCCTATTCACTCTAATCTTCATCTTTCATGATAGAGATTTTCTTGGATGATTCATGGCTTTCTGTTCCTATTTAAAGTCAAGCAGGCAAAAACTCACTGAGTGTTCTGTGCACATAGAGAGGAAAATCAGATAGCTAAGTGTAGGACTTCTTTAAAAGTCATTCTTCAATGCTATTATCTGCATGCTAATCTTTCCTCCCAGCCTCCCAATTTCTCCACAGAAAAATCTCACAGTCCCTCCCAGGACTGATGCCAGAACTGTCCAAACCAAATGGATAAAGGGGCAGATCTCTTCCCAGTCAAGGTTCAAATTTTCACAGAGTCTACTGTCTTCACTATGGCAACTCACCCTTGATCAACTCTACTTGGGACCTGGGTCACAGAGGTTATGAGGATTTACTCTTCATTGAATAACAGTCCCCTCTCCTTTAGGGTGAGGAGGATAATTCCCTTGGACAGATATCTGCACATCTTCTTGGTTCTTATACAATTGATGTTACACCAGAAAAATTCATAACAGAATCAAAGCATTATGCATTTACTGATTTCTCAGTTTAGTTTAGTTACTTTCTTTTTTTAACTTGTTTACTTAGTTATTTGATCTCTCACTACCACTTTAAATTTTATACATTGATATTTCCCCCACCCTAAGGTGAAAATTTGCAGTTGAGCTCCATACACCCTGGGATTACTTTCAGACTCATAGTCCCCTTTAACTCATAAACAGACTCAGATTGTAATCAGTATGCTCAATCCTAAGAAGTCTTCAAGCCCTATATTTAATTCAGAAATCTTTTCTTCTTCTTTTTTCCTCTCTCCTCTTCAGAAAATAGAAGCTTCTAGTGCAGGAATAAGTATGCATTCAGTTTTCCTTTTATCCATGCCTCCCTTTTTATTCTCTTTCCAGCTTGCTTAGGTTAGTTTTTATCCTCTCATGTTAAAGATTGAGGAAAGGGCGCATTTTCATAAAGGGTGTCATTACTCTGTGAATTGGGGTGCTCCAGATTACAGATGCATAAGGCTCACACTCTCTGGGACACCTCTATGGAAATCTGGGAAATTCTCACATGTTAACAGAAGTTCAGCTCCTTAACATGGGAAATGTGTTTTACTTTAAATGACACAGGCATCACCCCTCAAACTCTGATTCTTATCTCACAGAGACATTACTCTTGAGATTCACTTGCCCTTAAGCAGAAGGCCTCTTGGGATAGAATTAAACAGCCCTGAACTAGCTTTCTCACTTTGCCCATACAAATCCATGAATAACATGGTAATCTATATTCTGCTGCCTTGGGTCATTTTATCTTCTTCAGTCAAGAATCAGACATCAGCCATTTTTGTTCCCCAGATAGGGAACACATTTCAGTGTCTCTAAGTGGTCCAGGAAAACCCTCATTACTGAGCTTAAAGGAAAGAAGAAGAACATGCAAAAGCTCTCTCAAGAAGCTGGTAGAAAAATGTTTTTTCCCCACTCTTTAAACAAATAAGTGAATTGATGAAGGGACAAATTCCTCCCTATTGCTCTTATAAATAATGTCTTTTGTGATCTTGAATCTAGCTATGAAATTTCACTTTTACCATATAATTGTGTCCTATTAGAAACTTGCATGTAAAAATACCCTGTTATACAAACTATTTATGCCCTATCAGCAGAGGTACTTGATGCCACTACTTCTGGAGCACATCTGTATTTTGATATATTTACCATCATCTTCTGTTGAGTCTCTTCATAGCCTCGTGGACAATTAGATAAAGAATGAAACAAATGAATGAACAGCTGGATGAGTGGATGGTTGAATGGATTATAATGAATAATATGTGACAAAAGTCACTACTGGAAATCTGCTGACATCCTTAAAAATCTAGTCCCCTCATCTAGTCCCCTCATAGCACATGAATTGAGCTGGATCTGCTGTTTTAGTACTATTTATTTAGTATAAAGATAAAATATTTATTTGTTTAACTTCCCTTCTCCACTCAAATTTTATCTTTCTCAGTCCTCAACTAGTCAAATAACAGAATAAGACTCCCAGTAGCATGCTTACTGATAAAATACATTTAAGTCCATTAAGAACAGAATACTGAATGCTGAAAATTCAATCAAATTGGAAAAAATTGGAAATTTTTCATTCAGTCAAATATGGAAAAAGAAACATCTTTTGGTCAGAGGCTTTGGGGTATTCCAATGTGCTCCCCCTCCTCTTTCTTTCTGGTTCCAAGAGTAATGAGGAGACGATATCTGAGACTCAAGTTATGTGGGTTTTCTAAACATCACTCTCAGTTATGGGAAAAAGTACATTTTATAGATTCATCTTAAAGGATAATTTATTAAAGGAGAGATGTTGTCTTAAACTCTTGGGATACAAAGATGAGGGATACACACAGGACAAGCCTTAACAATGGCATGGAAAGAGTGAAGTGGGACCACCAAAAATAAATAAAAATAAATAACTCCCCTTCTCCCCAAAAGAAATAGGGCAGACTTCATAGAGGAAGTGATATTTTATCTAAAATTTAGAAGAACAAAATTCAAACAGGGGTTTGGAGAAAGCAAAAAAAAAAAAAAAAAAAAAGAGAGAGAGAGAAGAGCATTGCAGGGAAGTAAATACCGTGAGCAAAAGCGTGGACATGTGAACTAAGAGCTGGGCATTTCTGCTAATACAGCTAAAGGGGACACATGCTCAGTCATATCTGACTCTTTGCGACCCTGTGAACTGTAGCCCGCCTGGCTCCTCTGTCCATGGGATTTTCCAAGCAAGAATACAGGAGCAGGTGCCATTTCTTTGTCCAGGGAATCTTCCCAACTCAGGGATCGAACCTGTGTCTCCTGCATTGGCAGGCAAATTATTTAACACTGTGCCACCTGGGAAGCCCTATTGGGAATGCTGGGGATCAGTCAGTTCAGTTCAGTTGCTCAGTCGTGTCCGACTCTTTGCGACCCCATGAATCGCAGGACGCCAGGCCTCCCTGTCCATCACCAACTCCCAGAGTTTACTCAGACTCATGTCCATCGAATTGGTGATGCCATCCAGCCATCTCATCCTCTGTCATCCCCTTCTCCTCCTGCCCCCAATCCCTCCCAGCATCAGGGTCTTTTCCAATGAGTCAACTCTTGACATCATGTGGCAAAAGTATTGGAGTTTCAGCTTCAGCATCAACCCTTCCAATGAACAACCCGGACTGATCTCCTTCAGGATGGACTGGTTGGATCTCCTTGCAGTCCAAGGGACTCTCAAGAGTCTTCTCCAACACCACACTTCAAAAGCATCAATTTTTCGGTGCTCAACTTTCTTCACCGTCCAACTCTCACATCCATACATGGCCACTGGAAAAACCATAGCCATGACCAGATGGATCTTTGTTGGCAAAGTAATGTCTCTGCTTTTTAATATGCTTTCTAAGTTGGTCATAACTTTCCTTCCAAGGAGTAAACGTCTTTTAATTTCATGGCTGCAATCACCATCTGCAGTGATTTTAGATCCTAAAGAATTAAAGTCTGATACTGTTTCCACTGTCTCCCCATCTATTTCCCATGAAGTGATGGGACCAGATGCCATGATCTTAGTTTTCTAAATGTTGAGCTCTAAGCCAACTTTTTCACTCTCCTCTTTCACTTTCATCAAGAAGCTTTTTAGTTCCCGTTCACTTTCTGCCATAAGGGTGGTGTCATCTGCATATCTGAGGTTATTGATATTTCTCCCAGCAATCTTGATTCCAGCTTGTGCTTCTTCCAGCCGAGTGTTTCTCATGACAGCAGTCCTAAATTAGGTTATAAGATTGTAAAAGTTCTTTTATGTTGCTTTAAGACATTTACCTGTCTCCTGTAAGTGGTCCAGAGAGAGCAGAAGCTGTTTTTGTTTGTTTAAAATATTTATTTGTTTAACTGTGTCGGGTCTTGGTTGCGGCATGTGGGATCCTTGATTTTCCTTGTGGCATGCCGGATCTTTAGTTGCAGCATACAGATTCTTAGTTGCAGCATGTGGAGTCTACTTCCCTGACAGGGTAGGGAACTCAGGCCCCCTGAGCTGAGACCATGGAGTCTTAGTCACTGAACCACCATGGAAGTCCCAGGAATAGATGCTTTAAGGGAAGAAATAATAAGATCAAAAGTGTCATTCTGAAAATCAACTCTGAAGAGAATGAGAAGGGTGTATGGAGACCAGGAGTAACAGTGCCTGGAACCATTTATTCAAATATAGAATCCTCATTTATAAAATTTATTCATAAAATACTTAGCATCATTATAAGCCAGGTCCCAGGCTAGGAGCTAGAGATAAAGGGAGAAAGGAGGCCTCATGAACGCTCTGTGGGAGATAAACAGAGTGATCTAATAGAGGTGACGCCAGCAAGTGGGAAGTGCTCCTTTAGATGAGATAATCAGCGAAAATGTTTCTCGGGATGTGATCTCCGAACCACTGGCCTCTGAATCACCTGGGAACCTTGTGTCAATGCAAATTCCCAGAGCCCAGGCTCCTACTCAGTGAATCAGAATGTCTGAAAGTGGAGACTAGGATTACGCATATTAGCAAGCACCTCAAGATAATTCTTAACCATGCTAACGTTTGGGAACACTAGATTCCAGACTAGGAGCCAAGCTAGAGGAATAGAGCACAGAAGGAGGAACATGTGAGCAAAAAGGGGGAGAGATTCTGAGAAAGTTTAAAGATACTTACGGTGTGGCATCTAAGAGAGGGCAAAATGATCCAATACACACTCAACTCTCAAATAATTTAATGCACATAATGAACAAATTCACGTCAAAGTTGTCACAGTTTATGGGTCCTTGATATATTACTCTCCATTTGCAAAAAAGAAGTTTATATTCTTTCTGAAGAGTCCTGAAGAATAAATCTGCAACTGTAGAAATTTAGGCTCCCTGACAGGTGGAGAAAAAGATATTTTAGGTTGGCACAAATGATTATGAGAGTGAAGCATAATGCAGAAGCTCCCAGATGACAGAGCAGGCAGGCAATTTAATTCTAGAGGAAAAAAATTTCAACTGCCAGGCTTCAGTTTGAATCCTATTCTAACAGCACGGGCAGTTTTTTATACTAAATATTTGCGTTCTTCTGGGAATTAATGTAATTATAAACGTTGAAGAAAAATTTATGATCAACACAGGCCCATAGCAGAGTCTTCATTAATCCCAACATTCCATTTTAAAAGTCTAAACCACAGAGGGTGTGAATATATGGCCTTATGGTAACCGTATACATTTTTTGCCACGGTTATGAAAGATATTCTTGGAAAGACAACACTGAAAGTGCTCCTTACATACCAAGAAAGTGGTACATCAGGATCTGCTAGCAAAACTCGGAGTCCTCTCTGCCTGCATAGCTCATGCACCCAGGCTTCAAGACCATATGTGCTGAGATGATGCTAACATAAAGCAGAGTATTATGATACTGCATTTTTTATAGCACTTGTTAACTCAGACAGTAAAGAATCTGCCTGCAACTCAGGAGACCTGGGTTTGATCCCTGGGTCAGGAAGATCCCCTGGAGAAGGAAATGGCAACCCACTCCAGTATTCTTGCCTGGAGAATCCCATGGACAGAGAACCCTGACAGGCTGAGATTCATGGGGTCACAAAGAGTGGGACACGACTGAATGACTAGCACACACACACAAAGCTTAGAGAGCCATTTCATACGCATGATCTTAATGAATTTTCATGGTAAGTTCGTGAGAGGTTTTATTATGCCATTTTAGGCATAAGAAGACTTAGGCTTAGAAAGTTTAATAACTAGGTCAAGAACATACACCAAGGTAGTCACACATCAAGATACTAAGAGGGTCCACATATCAGACCACTCACTTTGACAAAATGTCTACTGCTCTTTCTTTGAGAAGTCCCTAATATTAGGTTGCATTAAAGAGAGGAACTTCGCCTGGGGACCCTTTCCCATTTGTTTTAGCTTGTTCTCTCTCCTCTCCTCTCCCTCTCTCCCTCTAGCTCCTTTCCTGAAAAGTATGCCCTTCCAAGTGCTCAGCAGGTCAACCCTGCAGGTTATGCTGAATGCTCTCAGTGAGAAACTGTTCAAGTTTCCTTTCCTTGGTGATATTCTGAACTCTGAACCTCTCTCTTGGCTTTCAAACTTTAAAGATGCTGTTGGCTCATTCCTGGAAGGCTCATTTCTCAGCAGGCCAAAGTAGCACTGGTCAGTGACCTGAACGATTCACACTTACCAAAATGCCATTTCCTGATATTAGCTTAAATTTTTCTCATGGTTTCTAGACTTTAAGTGCAGATAGGGCTACAAAGGGACTCAGCCTTGGCCATGAATGCACCCTGGATGTAGCATCCTGCCAGGCAGGCGGCTTCTCTTGCTCCCCACCCCCACCTTTTCCCTCACCACTCATTCTCGTCTTATTCAGAGACGCCTAACAGACACCAGCCTTCACTGCCTCCTCCTTCTCCCCCTTGTCATTGTCTCAAGGTGGATCACATCCACTCCAGCCTTTGTTGCCTAGTAGTGCCTTGCCCATCATCAAGCATATGATACGTATTTAACAAATATTTGTTGAATGAAGGAGGGAAGAAAGAATAATGGGGTGGGAAGTGAAAGTGTTAGTCGCTGACTCTCTGTGACCCCATGGACTGTAGCCCGCCAGACTCCTCTTTCCATGGAATTCTCCAGGCAAGAATACTGGAGTTGCCATTCCCTTCTCCAGGAGATTTTCCTGACCCAGGGATTGAATCCAGGTCTCCTTCCTGGCAGGCAAATTCTTTACCATTCTTTGCAGTGGTAAACAATATTTCATATTTTTCATTTAAAAATGTCAACTATGACAACATATTGATGATTATGAATTCAGGGTAGTGGTAGGTAACATTTATTTTAATATTTTATGCATTTTTAGTATCTGAAAGCATTTCTGAAATAAAAGCAAACAATTTTAGTAATTCTTACTTCACCAGTAAAGAACTGAAGTCTCTTGATAAAAGTGAAAGAGGAGAGTAAAAAAGTTGGCTTAAAACTCAACATTCAGAAAGCTACCCATAATTACTGGTTCCAGAGTGTCTATGGAAATATCTTTTAATTTCCTAATATTTACTATGGGAATAAAATGAGCCAATATCTTTAAGTTTTGGATTTCTATTTCTTACCACTCTGCACATTTAATTTCCTACTCCTTCCCCTCCTCCTTTTCTTCCTCTACTCACCCCTCAACCTCATCCACATCTTCCTTTTTCTCCTCCCACTTCCTCTTCCTTCCTCTCCTCCCCCTCCTCTTCCTCCTTTTCCTCCTCCTCTCTCTCCTCCTCCTCCTCCTCATCTCCTCGTTGGGGACAGCTGGTCTATAATTTGCCATCACTCTCACCCTCCCCATCAACTTGCATTGAGCCAACTTCACTTATCTATTAGCCTTTCTGGCTTCTGAAAGCATTTGAGTTTGTGACTGCCAGTCTAGCTCATTGCATTCACTTCACTTCCTGTAATCATTTCTCTTCTTTTCTTTATCTCACATGGACATGTTGTCTCCCCAGTGCTGAAACTCTACCTTCCGACCTGATTTGCTCAACCATAACTCTTTGATCCTTAGCTCACCATACTTCCTTAACTATAAATCTGAACCAACTTCAACTTTGCAACACATAATATTTTTCATTAAAAAATGTCAGCTATGACAACATATTGATGATTATCAATTCTGAGTCATGGTAGGTAACTAATACTTATTTTAATATTTTATGCATTTTTGGTATCTTAAAGTATTTCTGAAATAAAAGCAAACAATTTTAGTAATTCTTACTTCACCAGTAAAGAACTGAAGTCCCTCGATGAAAGTGACAGAGGAGAGTGAAAAAGTTGGCTTAAAACTCAACATTCAGAAAACTAAGATCATGGCATCTGGTCCCATCACTTCATGGGAAATAGATGGGGAAACAATGGAAACAGTGAGAGACTTTATTTCTTAGGCTCCAAAATCACTGCAGATGTTGACTGCAGCCATGAAATTAAAAGATGCTTGCTCCTTGGAAGGAAAGCTATGACCAACCTAGACAGCATATTAAAAAACAGAGACATTACTTTGCCAACAAAAGTCCATCTAGTCAAAGCTATGGTTTTTACAGTAGTCATGTATGGATGTGAGAGTTGGACCATAAAGAAAGCAGAGAGGTGAAGAATTGGTGCTTTTAAACTTGGGTGTTGGAGAAGACTCTTGAGAGTCCCTTGGACTGCAAGGAGATCAAACCATTTGGTCTTAAAGGAAATCAGTCCTGAATACTTAACGGAAGGACTGATGCTAAAGCTGAAACTTCAAAACTTTGGTCACCTGATGCAAAGAAGTAATTCATTGGAAAAGACCCTGACGCTGGGAAAGATTGAAGGCAGGAGGAGAAGGGGGTGACAGAGGATGAGATGGTTGGATGGCAGCACCAACTTGATGGACATGAGTTTGAGCAAGCTCTGGGTGCTGGTGATGGACAGGGAGGCCTGGCGTGCTGCAGTCCATGGGGTCACAAAGGGTCAGACACAACTGAACAACTTAACTGAACTACTTCACCAAATCCCATACAGTTTAACCCTTGAAAACAGCCATTCACTGGAAGTTTTCTGAGCTATTCCTTCTTCTTCAACCTGAGTATGATGGCTCAGCAGGTAAAGAGCTGCTTGCAACGCAGGAGACATAGACGACTCGAGTTCAATCCCTGGGTTGGGAAGATACCCTGGAAGAGGAATAGCTACCCACTGTAGTATTCTAGTCTGGGAAATCCCGTGGACAGAGAAACCCGGCAGACCATGGACAAAGAGTCAGGCACAACTGAGCCTCTGAGCATGAGCATGAGATGATGCAGTTTAGATATAATCGTCTCGTCCCAGCATAGCAAGTATAGCTTAAGGTATTTCTGTCTTGGGAATTCCCTGATGGTCCAGTGGTTAGGGTTGAATCCCTGGTTGAGGAGCTAAGATACTTCAAGCCATGTTTTGTTCCAAAAAATAGAAAGGTCTTCCTGTCTGAAGACAATGTATTTTAACACTATTTCAGGGAACAACGCTATGATTGAAAGGACTAAAATTTAGGGGTGGAATTTCAGGCACCTACTCTCTAGCTCAGAATTTCAAATCAGGTCATGTACAGAAAACATATATCTGGGGACTATATCTTTTCAAGATAAAAAATAGGAAACAAGGTGGTTCGTTGCTGTGCTGTGGATCTATAATTTGCTTTCTCTCCCCTTTATGTACCATTTGAGAACTGCCTTTCTGAGCTTCTGCATGGCAGGAATGCTTTATTCTTTACATGCCATTCACTCATCTCCTGCTCAGTCATCATGAATCTGCTTAAAGATCACTTTCTCAGACAGATCTGATGTAAAATCCCGGGTCAGGTCGGATTCCTGCAGCTATATGCTTCTTTTGTAACTGTAATTACTCTGTTAAGTGTCTGTCTTCCCACCAGGCAGGATGCTACATGGAGACAGGGACCAGACCCACCTTAGTCGTTGCTGCATTAGAATGTCTTACCCATCAACAAGCATATGTTCTGGATCAAACTACTTGTTGAATGAAGGAGGGATGGAAGCAATAATGGGATGGGGAGGCCAAATATTTACTGGTTTCCAAGAGTCTATGAACTAGCCAACATCTTTGAGCTTTGGGCTTCCCATTTCCTACCCTCGGCACATTTAATTTCCTCACCTTTTGCCTGTGCTGAGATTCTAAATGAAAGTGTCAGGGGAAATATTCATGAAGGAATGATTGTGTCTTTGGTAATTATTAATAACTGAGGGATTTTTGTGGCAGAAGTCTCAGTGCCCCTCCTGTAGCTGAAGCCTGAGAAGAAAACATTTAATTCTCAGTAACGTCTGTCTAATAAATTGGGCTTCAGTGAAGTTAATTAACTGGAAAACACATGACTTGGAAAACCCCATTAAACCTCTCCCAAATTAAATGCTGATGAAAGGCTGGGCCATACCCATGTTGACCCTCCGACTTTGCTGTCAATCTTGTGGAATAGGAAAAGTTGGCTGCTGGTGGAACCAGCTGGTTACAGTGATAAAGAATATGCTAAAGCAACTTCTCAGACAAATGGGTTATGAACACATGTCAAAGTTTTATTCCAAACATGCCCTAAGGGAAAAGGCCGTTAGGAAGATTGTGTTAGTGATTTTTCTTGTGTAGAAATATTTAACAGTAGAATGGATGTTGAGGGGAAAAAAAAGGCTGAGAAAGGTGTCTGATTAAAAATAATTAACAAAGAGATGAAAGGTTGTCTTCATCGGTTTTGGTTGCTATAAAAAAGTAGTGTTGATGAAAAATTAACTAGTTGATCCAAAAAAGAAACAGAAAATTTTATTCTAGCCAAATTTGAGGATTAGAACCCAGGAAGAACATCTCAGAAAGCTCTGAGAACTGTTCTTTCAGTTAGAAATCAAGGCACAGTTGTATAAGGTTCTTTGAGACAAAGGGCTCTACATCAGATGACAGTTTACGTAATCCAGATATAAACTTCATTCTGGTGGGTCATGAGATCCTTTACAAGATCGAGAAGGAATGCTATCTTTAAAGGAGCTGCCTTGTTGATACTAGAATGTTGCTGTTTGTGGTTGAGCAGGTTTTCCTGCTGATGAGGGAGGTATGGTCAACGCATACTGCAGACACACAATACACAGTGGGGGAGAGAGGTGGCTCCGTCAAAAAGCAGAGAAGAATGTTTACTTTTGTCTTGCCATAAGCTGTGAATGATATTTCAGAGTACAATAAGACTGGGCAACTTATAAACAACAGAAATCTACTTCTCAAAGTCTGGAGGTTGAGAAGTTGAAGATCAAGTCAGTAGCACACTTAATGTTTAGTGAAGACCTACTTCCAGGTTCAGAAATGCCAATCTTCTCCCTATAATCCTCACATGAGTGGGAAGAAAGAAAGGGAAAATCCCCATATCTCTCACAAGGGCACTAATTCCATTAATGAGGGCTACACCCTTGTGACCTAATTCTCTCCCAAAGACTGTACTTCCTTCTACTGTCATGCTGCTATTGTTCAGCCACCAAGTCGTGTCCGACTCTTTGCAACCCCATGAACTGCAGCATGCCAGGCATTGAGTCCCTTCACTATCTCTCAAAATCTGCTCAAATTCATGTCCTTTGGGTCAGTGATGCCATCTAGTCATCTCACTCTCTGCCGCCCCCTTCTCCTTTTGCCCTCAATCTTTTCCAGCATCAGAAGTGTCTTTTAAAATGAGTCAGCTCTTCACATCAGGTGGCCAAAGGATTAGAGCTTCAGCTTCAGCATCAGTCTTCCAATGAATATTCAGGGCTGATTTCCTTTAGAATTGACTGGTTTGATCTCTTTGCTGCCCAAAGGACTCTCAAGAGTCTTCTCCAGCACCACAGTTTAAAAGCATCAGTTCTTCAGTCTTCAGCCTTCTTCATGGTCCAACACTCACATCAGTACATGACTACTGGAAAAACTATAGCTTTGACTATACACACCTTTGTGGGCAAGTGATGTCTCTGGCTTTTGAATATGCAGTCAGCCAGCATCTTTTAATTTCATGGCTCCAGTCACTGTCTGCAGTGATTTTGGAGCCCAGGAAAATAAGATCTGTCGCTGTTTTCAACTTTTTCCTTCTATTTGCCATGAAGTGATGGGACCAGATGCCATAATATTAGTTCTTTGAATATTGAATTTTAAGCCAACTTTTTCACTGTCCTCTTTCACTTCATCAAGGGGCTCTTTAGCTCCTCTTTGGTTTCTGCCATTAGAGTGGTATCATCTGTAGATCTGAGGTTGTTAATATTTACCCCAGCAATCTTGATTCCAGCTTGTGCTTCATCCAGCTTGGCATTTCTCATGATGTCCT
Organism: Muntiacus reevesi; assembly: GCF_963930625.1. NCBI lineage: Eukaryota > Metazoa > Chordata > Mammalia > Artiodactyla > Cervidae > Muntiacus > Muntiacus reevesi. The sequence goes on along the minus strand of NC_089264.1, from coordinate 58,238,852 downwards.
CTGCATATAAGTTAGATAAGCAGGGTGGTAATATACAAACTTGACAAACTCCTTTCCCAATTTTGAACCAGTCTGTCGTTCCATGTCAATACAATCATACTGAGGGTTAAGACGTCAACATATGAATTGGGGGAGATACAAACATTCTTTCTATAACATTCCATCCCTGGCCCTTCTGAATCCATGCCTTTATCACTGATAAAATATATTCATTCTACCGGAAGGCCTCCAAAACCTTTACTTATTCAGTCATTGATTCTAAAGTCTAAAATCCAAAGTCTCACCAAAATATCTCAAATATATCTAGATATGGCTGAGACTTGAGAGACAGTCCTGAGGTGAAATTCCTCTCGATTTGTGAACCAGTAAAACCAAACAGTTGTATTTTTTCAAAACACAATTGCGAGAAAGGCATAAGATGAATATTTCCATTCTGAAAGGAAGAAATAAGAAACAAGAAGGGATGGTCTTGATGGTGGTCCCAAGCAAATCCAGAATCTAATAAACTCCCTGAGATCTGAAAGTCCAGAATAGTCCTTTTTGGCTTTACTTTTTCCCTCCAGTCTCACTGGGTCCAGGAGTCCCACCTTCTCTCCTAGTAGGGCAGAGCTCCTGGCTTCTGTTTAGCTGGCTGATTGGACCTGAGGCTCCCATCTGTACTAGTCTCCTCATTAAAAGGAAGTGTGGCCACACCCCACACCCTTCCTCTGCTCTTCCAAACAATTTCTCTCTCTCTCACCTTTTTTTTTTTTTTGGCGGTATGGATAGGCTGAATTTTTTCCAAATCTTTAAATTTTGATTCCTTTTTGTTTAACAATTCCATCTTCAATTTATTTCTCTCCTCTCACATTTTTCTATCAGCAGTCACAAAGAACCAAGTCACTCCTTCAACATGTCGCTTAGAAGTCTCCTTAGCTAAGTATCCAGTTTCATTGTTCTCAAATTCTACCTTCCACAGAACACTAGAACATGAACATGATTCAGCCATGTTCTTTGCCACTTTAACACAAGGATCACCCTTCCTCCAGTTTCCAAGTGTGTTAGTCACTCCAGTTTTTTGCGACCCCATCCTCTGTCCATGGGACTCTCCAGGCCAGAATACTGGAGTGGGTAGCCATTCCCTTCTGCAGGGGATCTTCCTTACCCAGGGATCGAACCCAGGTCTCCTGGGTTGCAACCTGATTCATGACCATGTGAGACACCACAGAACATGTTTCTTATTTCCATCTGAGACCTCAACAGAATGGCCTTTACTGTCCCTGTATATTTCCATCAGCATTCATGACTTGCTATTTTCTCTAAGAAGACAGGGTCCCACTACAGCTCCCATCTTTCCTTTCTGAGCTCTCACCAGAATTGTTTTTAAAAGTTTCTTCCATCAATCTTGGTTTCAGCATACACTTCAAAACTCTCTAGCCTCTACCCATTACCCAGGTCTAAAACTGCTTTCACATTTTTAGGTATCTGTAATACCATCTTGTTCCTCAGTACTAATTTCTGTCTTAGCCAATTTGGTCTACTATAATGAAGCACATTTCCTATCTTCTCCCCACCCTCCCTTCCAGAGAAAAACAGCAAATTATTGTCAGGAAAGACCAGGAGTGGCACGGAGTCCAAGATACTCATTTATTCTGTCTCCCGAGGCTGGCAATGCCATTCTTTCTATGCAAAAGAGCTAGATTCTATGGGAAATGCAAGAAAACTGGCACAGGAAGATTTAAAACATTGCCCAATACTACAAGGCTATTTAGGGGTAAATCTAGTTTTGGACCCTAGTTGTTCATCCTTTGCCCACACACTACAATTTTATTATTTTTTTTTAATTTTATTTTATTAGTTGGAGGCCAATTACTTCACAATATTTCAGTGGGTTTTGTCATACATTGTCACGAATCAGCCATAGAGTTACACGTATTCCCCATCCCGATCCCCCCTCCCTACAATTTTATTAAACAGGAAAACTATGACAGATGATCCAGGGCACAGAGAAGGCAGAGTGCAAGAGAGAACTGGAACAGGAAACAATCAATTTTCTGAAAAGCACAGATGTGTTGATCAATTTCACTGTCACAGTCACATTAAGGGTAAAACAAGAGCTGTATCAAATATTTAATAGGAGTCAGGCATTGTGCTGACTGTTTCAGCACAATGATTTCTTTTTTCAGTTCTCTAATTCCACTGAGAGATAAAGACTACAAATTCCCCCACTGTACAGATGACGAGCAGAAGCTAAACTTGGCTGCATATTGAAATTGCCTGAGGAAAGGGGGGTTAAAAGTACTGATCTCTAAGTGGTAGTCACAGAATCTTTTATTTAAGTGATAGGGGGTTAGGATTATCCATGAATTTTTTTTTTTTAATCTTCCCAGATGATTCTAAAAACAGCACAGTTTGAAAGCCACTAAATTCAATTACTAGCCCAAGGCCAACCATAGAGAACCAAATAGGTCAAATTTGTGAACCTGGGCAGCACAACTAGGGTGCTCACATCTTAACACTCTAGTATCCTGGCTCTACCTGTGTGTATAACACGACCTCTCATACTTACAAAGATCAGAAAAATAGGCAGATTTATCCCTATTTTACAGATGAAACACCTGAGGTAAAAAGAAGTTAACTTATCAGAGACATCACAATTCAGTGGCAGAGGTTGAATTTGGACTCAAGACTTTCTGGTTTCAAAGCCATGGGCTGCTGTCCTTTGCCATTTATCTGCTAGCACCCGCTAGAACCTGTACACAGTAAAAAGGTGGAAACAAATAACTTGCTCATGATGAGAAGCTGGTAATTTTATCTGTCTGGTGCAATACAAGAAGAAATAAGTTGCTGTTGTTGCAATGTATTTTCTCAGACACACTTGCAGAGGGGTGCATAATATTGATACAAAGTTAAAAGATTTTTCTCCTTATAAAAAATCAGAAAGATGTTGCTTAGGTTAATTTCTGCAGACTGGCCTGATGATCCGGATATCAGTGACAGCATTATTTCTATGGGAAAATAACAAACCCACAAATGAACTTCTGGGTGACAGCTACAAGGTGGGGGATTGTCTGCATTATGTAAACAACAGATGTTAATAGTATAACTGCTAATCTGTGTGTACACAGACAGATTCGAAATGTAAGTACAAACCTAATTCATCTTTTTAGAAATATCAGATGACTTCATCTATTTTTTGTCTTCAGAGGCAGACAGAATGACTTTAACGTCTGTGCTATAGCATTACAAATGGTTTCTTTTAGCTGTTTTCCTACACCAAGCAACTAGCATCCGTCATGGGAGCCACATATGGTGGTTAGTGAAGTGCTTCAGAATTACAGCAGGAAACAACCACCTCATGCAATTAGTCAGCAGTCATTTAAAACGCACCAAGTTTCGTTTTGACCGCCAGGGCCTTTGCACTGATTAGATAAACCACGGATGCTAACCTCTGAGGCTCACAACATCAAGACTTTCTCGATCTTCTCTCTCAACTGCATACTTTCTCTCCTTCTTTCATTTTCTTAATTTTTTTTTTTTTTTTTTGATGTGGACAATTTTTAAAGTGTTTATTGAACTCATTACAATATTGTTTCTGTTTCATGTTTTTGGGTTTTTTGGTCTCAAGGCACCTGGGATCTTAGCTGCCCACCCAGGAACTGAACCTCCATCCCCTGCATCGGAAGACAAAGGCTTGACCACAGACTGACCCGGAAGTCCTCCTCTCCCCTTCTCGCAAGCCTACACAGTCACCTCACTCTTTTCAAATCTTCCAGAAGCCATTTTTCCTCTTGTGCGGTAAAGCCCTTCATCCTATCCCATACAGACATGTAAAACAGTGAAAATCCTGCCTTTTCTTTCTCTCTGGTTACTCAACTCCCCTCTCTAGGGGCAACCAATGCTAACAATTGTTAAATATCCTCCCAAGGATATTTCATGAATCCATAAACAAATTTATAAGCAAGTAATGTTTTAAAAGTTAACACCAGTATTATGGAAACCAAACAAGGTTTTGCAGCTTGTGTTTTCACTTTATTCTGACATTTTGTATATCACTTGGTCAGTACACAATGAACTTTCTCATTTGCTTTTAAACTCCAATATGTACCATTTCATCATACAGATATGCCATAATTTATATATCCAAAACTCGTTTACAGAGTATTTGGTAGCTCTCAATGTTTTGCCTTTATAAGCAATGTTACAGCAAATAATAACCTCACACATATACCGTGCATGTGTGTGTGTGCATGTGTTCAGATAATTGACCTTATCTGAACTGCCCTGGGAAGTATAAGAATGCCTATTTCCTCACACCCTTACCAACATGTGAACGAACTTTTTTTATCTTTTTCAATTTTATATGGGAAAAGACATCCCAGTATCTCTATTTAATTTGAATTTTTCTGATTATTAGTGAGATGAAGACATTTTTAACATTGAAAAACCATTTCAATTTCCTTTTCCCTGTGTCCTGTATATATTTGTTCCAAACTTTTCTATCAGGTTGTTGTTTCTTTCTAATTTGAAGGAAGGAACACTATAAATTGCCTTCCCAGGTGGTTCATGGGGTCACAAAGGGTCAAACACAACTGAGCAAGTGAGTATGCACACATTATAAATCGAGGACATTAACCTTACATGAAGTGAGCTCGGTTAATAATCTGTTTTGAATTTGTCTTGTAGAAATTGGGAGGCTTTTTAAAAATTAATTTATTTATTTATTTTACTTTGCAACATTGTATTGGTTTTGCCGTACATTGACTTGAATCTGCCATGGGTGTACATGTGTTCCCCATCCTGAACCCCCCTCCCTTTTTAAAACTAAATTTATCAGTTTCAGAATGGGTGAAAACTTTCAGACTGAGACATAAAACACAGAAATCTTAACTAAACTTTTGAAAATATATCTGGCTTTCCTATTAGAAGAGAGAAGAGAAATTATGGCTCACTTTTTTGTTTGTTTCATTTGTATATTCACATTACATATATTAATAACACAGAGATATATGCCCAAACTAATTAAACTACTTTAAGAGGCAGCCAGCAGAGACTTGCTGTTCCAGTTACTAAGGCTGCAAAACAAATTAGCCCAAAACTCAATGCACAAAACCGCCACTTATCATGCTTTCAGATTCCATGAGTTAGGAATTCAGACAAGACATAATAGGAAGGGATTGTCTCTGCTCTAGGATGTCTGAAGTCTGTTGCAATCTCAAAGCTGGAGGCAGAAATTGTATTACAAAAGTTCAGCCAAACACATTAGCGGGAGTTGTTGCCTGGAAATTTCTCCATATGGTACCCTCCTGTTGCTGGGGCTTCCTCATAATAGAGGTCTGGGTCACGGAAGAGTAAGTATCACAGAAAAGGAGCGCCAGTCGAAGCTGTAGCACACGACATAAAGCACCGCTTCTGTTGCACTCTGTCAGCCAGAGCAAGTACGTGGCTGCCCAGGGCCGAAGGGAGAGAAGATAGACAGCCTCTTGATAGGATGCAACAAGGTTCAGGAAGCGCGTGTGTGACCAGAATACCGCTTTGACCTCTTGAAAAAGCACGGTCTGCCCTACTTGTTCAGGAATGTGCCCGCAGATCTCCAGTCCAAAGGAGGCACCAGCCTCAGTCTAACAGGGTGGACTCACCTGTGGACCCACTGGAGCAGAGGATGGCACCTGGCTCTCCTGTTTCAGCAGCTGAAGATTTATCCCTGCATCAAGCTCCAGGGCAGGTTCCTGCATCACTTCCCGTGAGTGAGTCTGGTTAATGAGTTACTCTCTCCATCAACTACCCCAGGCAATACTGGTAGAAACAAGAAATCTCCAGCTCTTACTTATCTCTGTGTGTGTTTAGTCGCTCAGTCATGTCCGACTCTTTGCAGCCCCATGGAGTGTAGCCCGCCAGGCTCCTCTGTCCTTGGGATTCTCCAGGCGAGAATACCGGAGTGGGTTGCCATGCCCTCCTCCAGGGATATTTACTGCATAATGTAACCTAAAATAAAATGTTGGGTGAAAGATTTCAATTTCTACAAAATTTCAGCAAAACTGGTGTGGGTACCAGCTTTACCTTGCCTGACATTGCAGTATTTGATCAATTAAGTAAAAATTCCTATAAAATCCAGCAGTTTCAATGAATTTAATACTTATCTAGGAGCACATCTTTTCTTCTCCTTGCTTTCTGTTGGTTAATTTTGTGTTTATCATTCTTTTTATCAAATAATGAGGAAGACAAGATGAAAAAATCCTATCAGCTCACTTGATTATACCTTAGGTACTCTGGTAAGGTTGGTGTTAAATTTTTTTTTAAAAACTTTTAACCAAAGGCAGAGTGTGTGGATTATCTCTGGGCTTCAGTTATCCATACTTGTGGTTTTGTTGTTGTTTTATCCTGATTAAGCATCATTGATTAATCTAAATTTTTAAAAAATGTTGTATAATGACTCAATTGAGATGGCTGGATGGCATCACCGACTCAATGGGCATGAGTTTGAGTGAACTCTGGGAGCTGGTGATGGACAGGGAGGCCCGGCGTGCTGCAATTCATGGGGTCGCAAAGAGTCAGACACAACTGAGCAACTGAACTGAACTGATTTTATTTGGAATATATCTTACACAGTCAGATCAGTTAATAAATACAGCATTTCTTTTGCCTGAAATCTATAGGAATATTTTAATTAGAAAGCAAACAAAAAAAATGAAGCTGCTGATTTATCCCTATGGCTTTTCACTCAACAGCATTAAGAAGCACATAAAATATGAAAGCAGAAATTGCACTTATCTTAAGTTGAATAGCTAAGGTATAAAGTCTATTTAAATTCGAATGGACCAAATTAGGATGTGGCATGAAGACAAAGAACTACCAAGGACAATCATCGTGATTCCAAAAAGGGACATCTAGATAGAGCAACAGAAGTACCCAAGGGATACCAACAGTCTATTGATTTGTTTTAGAAATTGACAGAAGTAGTCAGCTGATGGTGTCTCCCAGGTAGCTCAGGGGTAAAGAATCCCTGCAGAGCAGGAGACTCAGGATCTTCCCTGGGTTGGAAAGATCCCCCAGAGAAGGAAATGGCTACCCACTCTAGTATTCTCACCTGGGAAACCCCATGGACAGAGGAACTTGGCAGGATATAGTCCAAGAGGTCACAAAAAGTCAGACACAATTGAAACAACTGAACAATCATGAAGTCAACTGATGGGAAAGAGAAGCAAGGAATTCAGATCACAGGATTATGGTAATCGCTGTAGATAACATTAGTAACTCAGCAGGAACCAAAGCACTAAATCATAAAAGCAAGACCTCATGTCTCAAAGGGTGACCAACTGTCAGACAGGCTACATGGGATAAAATACTGAGTATATTTTATCACTTAAGGGGTACATTGCTTTAGGAGAAGCAACTAGCCTAAAATAGCAAATGCTTAGGAAAAATTGCGAGTCTATTAATTGAACAAATGGGTAGTTAAGTTCAGACCTTGAATTTTTGGTATCCTGGGTCAGACACACAGAGGAATAGATTCTGGATTATAAATTTAGTAACCCAAAAACAAGTAGTGGGCCATAGGCTTTTGGAGCTGAACTTATGATTTAATTTCAAGTCCTCATCTATTATTTCAGTTCAGTTCAGTCGCTCAGGCATGTCTGACTCTGCAATCCCATGGACTACAGCACGCCAGACCTCCCTATCCATCGCCAACTCCCGGAGTTTACTCAAACTCATGTCCATTGCGACGGTGATGCCATCCAACCAACTCATCCTCTGTTGTGCCTTTCTCCACCTGCCTTCAGTCTTTCCGAGCTTCAGGGTCTTTTCAAATGAGTCAGCTCTTCACAGCAGGTGGCCAAAGATTGGAGTTTCTGCTTCAGCATCAGTCCTTCCAATGAATATTCAGGACTGATTTAGGATGGACTGGTTGGATCTCCTTGCAGTCCAAGGGACTCTCAAGAGTCTTCTCCAACACCACAGTTCAAAAGCATCAATTATTCAGCACTCAGCTTTCTTCACAGTCCAACTCTCACATCCATACATGACCACTGGAAAAACCATAGCTTAGACTAGACGGACCTTTGCTGGTAAAGTAATGTCTCTGCTTTTTAATATGCTGTCTAGTTTGGTCATAACTTTTCTTCCAAGGAGTAAGCGTCTTTTAACTTCATGGCTGCCATCACCATCTGCAGTGATTTTGGAGTCCAAAAAAATAAAGTTTGTCACTGTCTTCACTGTTTCCCCATCTATTTGCCATGAAGTAATGAGACTAGATGCCATGATCTTAGTTTTCTGAATGTTAAGCTTTAAGTCAACTTTTTCACTCTCCTCTTTCACTTTCATCAAGAGGCTTTTTAGTTCTTCTTCACTTTCTGCCATAAGGGTGGTGTCATCTGCATATCTGAGGTTATTGATATTTCTCCTGGCAATCTTGATTCCAGTTTGTGCTTCTTCCAGCCCAGCGTTTCTCATGATTTACTCTGCATATAAGTTAAATAAGCAGGGTAACAATATACAGCCTTGATGTACTCCTTTTCCTATTTGGAACCAGTCTGTTGCTCCATGTCCAGTTCTAACTGTTGCTTCTTGACCTGCATATGAATTTCTCAAGAGACAGGTCAGGTGGTCTGGTATTCCCATCTCTTGCAGAATTTTCCACAGTTTGTTGTGGTCCACACAGTCAAAGAATTTGGTGTAGTCAATAAAGCAGAAGTAGATGTTTCTCTGGAACTCTCTTGCTTTTTTGATGATCCAGCAGATGTTGGCAATTTGATCTCTGGTTCCTCTGCCTTTTCTAAATCCAGGTTGAACATCTAGAAGTTCATGGTTCAGTTGAATCCTGGCTTGGAGAATTTTGAGCATTACTTTACTAGTGTGTGAGATGAGTGCAATTGTGCAGTAGTTTCAACATTCTTTGGCATTGCCTTTCTTTGGGATTGGAATGAAAACTGGCCTTTTCCAGTCCTGTGGCCACTGCTGCATTTTCCAAATTTGCTGGCATATTGAGTGTAGCACTTTCACAGCATCATCTTCCAGGATTTGAAATAGCTCAACTGGAATTCCATCACCTCCACTAGCTTTGTTCATAGTATAGAAAAGATTGTTTTTACTCTGATTTACACCTTGCTCCTTTACAGATTGACTTAAAAACTTGGAAAGATACAGAGATACAGAGCTGTCTGAATTGGAGAAAGGATTCAAGAGATGCAATGAAAAAACAGATTCCAAGGAAGTGGCAGCAGCATGGTTTTAAACAACTTAACAGAAAGAGCAGTCCTGACCTCAAATGCACCTGTTGTTTCTCTCCAATATATCATCATATCACATCTTCCCCAAAGATTAAACTTTTCTTGATTTTTTCAGTATTTCAGTGACCACTGGAAGCGTAAGTAGGGCATGACTCTGACTTGACTGTCATGTTGGGCTTGGCAAGCTGCCAGTACAGAAGGTTTCACCGCAGCGTCCTGGTGATGGGTGGGGATAACTGAACCCATCCTCCCAGGAACCAGAGCATCTGGACATCTGATGTTACATTCTGTGCTCTTTTCATAACAAAAGAGACCGTTACAAACCCCTCATGTTGCCCTGGGCATGTTTTAAATCTGTCGGAAAACTTAATTATAGCTTTTTACACTGATTTTGTGCCCTACATAATCTAAATCAATGTTTCAGTTTTATTTTACGTCTATATTCGGCTCTTATCTTCAGAATTATTTTGTTCCCTCTCTCAAAGTATTTTTTCCCAGCTGCAAAAAAATTTACCAGCAATTTCAAATTGTCTTCTTATATAAATGAACACATGGGGAAAAAATTTCTCTCTCTCTTTACATATATATTTCATACATTATTTGAGCTGCATGCAGTGCTTTGCTGGGCCTAACATAATTCTAGTCTTCATTTTATGTTTTATAGAGCAGACAAATGCAAAATGATAATGATACATGCATGCACGCTAAGTTGCTTCAGTTGTGTCTCTTTGTGACCCTGTGGACCGTGGCTCCCCAGGCTCCCCTGACCATGGAATTCTCCAGGCAAGAATACTGGAGTGATTTGCCATGCCCTCCTCTAGGGGATCTTCCCTGTCCAGGGATCAAACTGGTGTCTTTCACATTTCCTACATTGGCAGGTGGGTTGTTTATAACATCAGTGCCACCTGAGAAGCCCAAAATAATGACAGTACACATCTATTAAAGATGTATTATACACCAGTCACTATCTATGATTTTTATATGTAATATATTTAAATGTCTCATTTTATATGCATATAAAATGACTTACTTATTAATAATATTGCATTTAAGTCTTACAACAACCTTACAACACTCAAGTCTCATGTAAGTACTATTTTAAAAATTCGCATTTTATAGATGAAGACCTGGAGGTTCAAAAAGAGAAAGTCGCATGGTCAAGATCACACAATTGGCAAATCACAGAGCTTTTCATCTTAACCACTGAGATGAATCACCTATGATGGAAAGAAAGCAGCCTGAGGTGGGAGGGCCTGAAGAACTACTGCAAGGGACAGACTGGACCCAATGAAGGGACGGGAGGTGCACGCCCGCTGCATCTCAGCATCCCTGCGGACATGCGTCTACAGGCCGTGCAGACCAGGGGGCGAGCAAGGAGACGCGCCTCTACTGGAGGCATTTGCCACGGACACAGTGCCCACTGGCCTGTGCAGGGTGACTCAGGGCGCTCCGGGCTTTAGGCAGGCGTGTCTTTGCTTGTAAGTTCTTTATGGACAGCGCACTCCTCTGTCGCCCACACAGGGTAGACAGACAGCCCTTCCCCTCATTTGTCTGGGCCACAGCCCTGCCGCTTCCTGCCTCTTGCTCCCCGCCTCGCTTCTAAAAGATGAGCTTATTGTGCTTGTCTGACCCTCTCTCGTCATGCATGTTGGGTGAGTGTGAGGAAGACTCATTGATCCCCTGGGGTTCACCGTCAGAGGACCTGGCCCGAGGAGCTGTGCCCCGGCCAAGGTACCTGAGGGGCCTCATCTGTGCCGTGACCTGACGTGCAGACCTGAAGATGGGACTTGACATCACACAGGTGCCCTAGAGGGAGGGGGCCCTTGGACGTTCTGCAAGGGAGCAGGATATATCTAGTGGGGGATGCATGTGGCTCTAAGAGGAAACAATGGGCTTGTGGTGGGTCTGCTCTGTTAGTGGCTCCGGTCTTCATTCTGTCTGATTCCCATCTGCGTGCATCTTGACCACCCCTCTCTCCACTCATTCAAATGTGCTTGAAGCATTACGAGGCTGGTTCCATCTCTTTGTTTTGAGAAAGCCATGCAGAGTGTTTTGTGTTCTTGGGACCCCTGAATCGCCATGTAAGAAATTCAGTTATCAGAAACTGGTGCGGAGGTGGGAGGAAGAGGCCGTAAGGTAACAGTGAGAGAGAAAGAGAGGAGCCCAGTCCTCAGCTGAGCCTTGTCTCCGGCTGGCTCACCAGCTAAATGCAGCCCAGGGAAGACCGACGGCCAGCCCCGGCCCAGATTACAGACGGCTGAGCGAGTACGATGATCATTGTTTTAGGCCAACAACTTTTGGGTAGTTTCTACACAGCAGACAGACAACCGAAACGCCAGTAAATAGTACATGTTTAATATATTTTGGTTGGTACACCGGACAGAAATGATAATGCCAGTATACTAATCCTCAAGGCACTTCAACCCCAGGGTAAGAGACAGACTAATAAATTCCTGATTAAGCAAGAGTCAGGTGGGTGCCACAATAGAGTTGTTAAGCCTGCACAAATGAACCTCTGATGAACACCCTAGCCCAAGCTACACAGTGAAATCAGTAAGACTTCTAGGAGAGATGATAAGTGAACAAAATTCTGAAAGGGAAGTGGGAGTTTATTGGGGGGGAAAATAACTTAGAAGCCTTTCTCTGTGTCTCCAGCACATCTAGACCATCCCTTGTTCATAAGTGGAGAATGAATAATTGAATGAATAAATTTGAAAGTCATCAGCATAAACACAGAAAGTAAAGTGATCAAGATTGTGGAAGGAAAGAAGCTAAGAGTACCTCTTCCAGGACATATTAGGCTCCAGCCTTCAATTGTGCAAGATTTTAGCCAAATCGATGTTTCCTTTTTCCTAAGCAGAGCATTCCCACACTCTGTTAACAAAGCATAGATTGTAGTCATTCGCTATGCACCAGCTGCACTAGTGAACACTGCTATGTTGTTTGATGACGTTAGAACCTCTCAGAGGGAACCATGGAGTTATCACCGCTGACCTTCAAGAGCCTATTTTCTGAAAAGATTTTAAAACCAGAGTCATGAATCACAGATACACTCTTGACCTTTATATTTCATGTAGTACTGGATCGTTGGGCTTCCCAGGTGGCTCAGTGGTAAACAATCCGCCTGCCAACGCAGGAGATGCAGGTTCGATCCCTGGGCTGGAAAATCCCCTGGAGGAGGAAATGACAACCTGCTCCAGTGTTCTTGCCTGGAAAAATCACATGGACAGAGAAACCTGGCAGGATGTGGTCCACGGGGTCACAAAAGAGTTGGACATGACTGGGCGACCAAGCACGAGAATGCGTGGGGTCATCAGATAAAATCGTGCCACTCTAAGCCTGCATCTGGCCTCATCTGACGTGGCTATTCTGTTGATTGTATATTTCACCCTAATCCACATGTTAATCTAAATATACAAATACACCACACTCAACTTACAAATGAGAAGAGAAGAGCTCATTGATTTCAAACTACTGTAAAGAGCACTTGTTGCTCTGACTGTGGCAATTTGAATATTATTTGATAATTTCCAGTTTCACCATGTGTTCATAGATAGAAATTTGAGACTTTAAAAAAAATGTACAGTCATAGATGAGATAGAATAAAGAAATTTGTTATTCCAGTAATCAGTTCATTCCTTCCTAAGATGACTGACGAAACACAGTCAGTCATCCCTTGGGATCAGATGGGTACTTGTTTCAGACACTCACCTCAGCACCCCAAAATTCCTCAAAGATATCAAAATCCATGGATACTCAAGTCCTTTATATTAACTAACATAGAATTTGATTATAACCTAGTAAAGCACACCCTCTCATATACTTTAAATCAATCATCTCTAGATTACTGGCAATACCTAATACAATGTAATATAATTACACTGTATTAATGTAATGTAATATAAATTCTATGTTAACAGTTGCCAATGCCTAGAAAATTAAAATATTGCTTTAGGGAACTTCCTAGATTTCTTCTGAATATTTTTTATCCCAGTCAGTTGAATCTGCAAATGTGGAAATTCAGTGGATAAAGACTGGTAGAAAAAGTCCTGCTAAGAAGGTACTCAGTACTTGTTAAGTGAATAAATGAAGATGACAGAAGTAATCGTATGGGAAGACCAAGAGAGAGAAAGCATTCACTGAGAGATGGGGATTAGAGAAGGTCTGAGTGATGTGTCAGCCCAACGGAGGCCGGGCAAAATGGACAAGGAAATAAAGAGGAAGAGACCAACAGCATGGTCATGGGAATGAGGGACTGGGAGTGACAGTGGTCTTAACAGCACTGGACCAAAACAGAAAACAAAAATGAAGGTTTAAAAACAAAGTGGCCTTTCCCTTCTCAGGGTCACAAAGAGCTGGCCAGACTGAGCGACTTTCACGTTCACTTTTCACCTGGAACAAATGGCAGACACATTTACTTACCTTAAAAAAAAATGAGTTCCTTAAGTTCAGGGCCTGTGTCTTGTAAAGCAACTAACCACGTTTACAGGCATCTTCTGGCCCTCTTCACTATAGGAACTGTAGCTTGAAGAACTAGTGCTAAAGTGCCCATGTCCTGTCTATGGTCATTGCTATCAATAATAAATTGTCTTTTGTCTCTGAAAAAAAAATAAAAACAAAGTGGCAATAGCCTTGCTGGGGTCTGTTTATCATTTACAGGTGATAGAGTCAGAGAGGAAGGAACATGCCTCACAAACAGCTTGTTCCCAAAGAGAAGAAAAATGTGTTCCTAACATCTCCTTCAAAAACTCACTATCGAGATTAAGTCTTTATCCCAGAGAAGGACATGGAAACCCACTCCAGTATTCTTGCCTGGAAAATCTCATGGACAGAGGAGCCTGGCAGGCTACAGCCCATAGGGTTGTAAAGAGTTGGACACGACTGAAGTGAGTCCATAGGGTTGCAAAGAGTTGGAGACGATTTAGCATGCATGCATATACCTTTATATTTATTATATATACTACATATATATGAGGCTTCCCTCATAGCACAGTGGGTAAAGAATCTGCCTGCAAAGCAGGAGACCTGGGTTTGATCCCTGGGTTGGGAAGATCCCCTGTAGAAGGAAATGGCAACCCACTCCAGTGTTCTTGCCTGGAGAATCCCATGGACAGAGGAGAATGGCAGGCTACAGTCCATGGGGTCACAAGAGTCAGACACGACTTAGCAACTAAACCACCACATCTATATGTATTTACATTGTAATTGCATATGCAAAAAGTTTTAGTAATTTTTAAACAATCTTAAACTTACATAAATTTATAAAGCAGTGCAATTTTTTTCTGAATTATTTGAGATTAAGTTGCGAACATAATACTCAATGCTTCTTAGTACTTAAGTGAATCATAGTGAGGTAATCCTTATCGGCAGGTTTTCTTTTATTTTTGAACCAATTCCTTTCTCCTCTAAATTTTTGGTTTGAAAATATCCAAATGGTGAGGTCAGTCACTAATGGTTCCTTTTCGTTCATTTTTGTGTTGTTTGTGATGTTTCACAGGCAAAATCAAAGTTGACAGCAACTACCTTGGCTATCTGCTGCAGCTATCCTTTCATTATTATTTCAAAATTATATCAAATGACAACATTCATTGTGAACCACTGATCTCAAACTTTCACCACAGTAATATGCATTTAATTGACGCAGATACTGATTGATTTAACTGACACTGATACACAAAATTGAATTAGGGATAAAGGTAAATATGGACTCATGTTCTATGAGCTATGTTTTGTGTACATTTATATATAATTCTGGTCAGCTTTTGAATTCTAAAGAAGGTGGTGCTTCAAAGTATATTCCCATTCCTGAAACTCTCCTCTAATATTTGCCACCATTTTTTTTTCAAAAGTCTAGATTTATCCACTTTTAAGAAAAAAAAAAAAAAAAACTTAGAATACGTGGTACCAAGGTTTCTATTTCTTGGCAATAGGATTTGACCTCTCCATCATCACTAAAAGCAAGAGAAAAAGGGTCTTTTCCCCAGGTCTCCTTCATTTATCTCAAAAATGCCTTGTTAGCAGCAACGGTTCATCTATCCAAATCTAATGCCTTCCTGCTTTTTCATAGGCAATTTAACATAGTGTAACAAAAACATCAGTGGATCAGGAGTCAAGATTTATGGGAATGCCAAGTGATATTGTGAATAAGATTGAGATACGGCTTTAATCAGCCCGCACATTCATAGGGTAAATCAATCCTCAGATGAGACATAATCTCATGACAGGTGGCCAGTATCACTACTATTCCCTTTCTCTGGCAACTGGTGACCACCTCCCGCCCACTGTTCTTCTTTCCCACAAAACCAGGGCTTGCATCTCAGCCCTTCTCCTGGCTTCCCGCAGCTCCCCGAGGAGGACCTCCCGCGCTCCCCGTTTCAGAGCTCCCCTCTGGCCTGGGCTCAGCTGTAGGCTTTGCCCTTTCGCAGGGGATGCCTCTGCTGGTTCGCTGCAGCTCCCCGCCTTTCTAGGGCCTTCCTGTCCCAGCTCTCTCAGCCCACGTGTTTTACCCAACGAGCCATCACCCTCATTTGTCTGCTCGTGTCACCTCCCCTTGAAAAAGCTCAGCCTGAAGTTTTCACTGATGAACCAGTAAGGACCAAGCCTGTCGTTCCGGGTCCCACGCTGCAAATGCCGCAGAAGCTGACTAGAACCCTGGCGCTGCACTTTCAGCCGGGATGTCCCTGATGGTACGTTTTCCCTTGACAAGGTCGATGACTGCATACATCTTGGAAAACATCCATATCCAGAGCTTCAGCCTGCTGGATGTTCATGTAAATGTCTCTTTTCTCTATAAACATTTTTTGACAATTTCCTTCATCTAAAGCAGATACTGAACTTTTTTTTGCATTTATTCAAACACGATGCATAAGTGGATATGATAGTTTATTTACCTCTGACCTACTTAAGGATGTTTTCTCTTCATTGGAGAGATATAGACTAATCATTTGACCTCTACCCCTAGTCCTATGTCAGAGTTGGGAACCAGAGGCTTATCTAGAGGTTCTGGAGCTTTTGGAGCAATAACAGCAAAGCGCTCAATGACCCAGTCATTGAGCTCAGGCTTCTTTCCAAACTCTATGTAGGCCATGTGGCCATATCAAATATATCCACACATTTTTGTGTGATGATATCTGTGTTGCAAGACCTAGGGAGAAATGGGGGTATAATATAGTCCTCTCGGCATTTTAAACGATTAACTTGTCAGTTCCTGAGGAATAATCTGAGACAATTTGATTAAAATGCCCTTCTTTTAAACAAGATACATTAAAAGCCTAGATAACCGCACAATTGTCAAGACCATATAAGAAGTAAACAAGGGTGTTTTGTAACTTTTAAGCACTAAAGACAATAAAAGGTAATGAAAGGAGAGAGTATAATTTAATTTGAATTTAAACCTCAGTGTAATAAAAATGTGCTGTGCTACAAACAGTAGTAATTATTGTGGTGGTTATTTTTTAATTCACAAAATATAAACCAGTAAGATTTCTCATGTCTTCAATATTTCTTAATCACTCATTTTATTAGTGTTTATATCAAAACTATCTCCAAAATGATTTAAAAAGCTATTTAACAAAATGATGAGAAAAACATTTTTTAAATGATTATTAAAACCAAAAATGCTTAAGAGAGACAGGCAGTCCTATGAAATCATTACCGTCCTGCTTGAAATTTGACTGCATATTAAAAGCCAGGATTGGCATATAAGATGAAGAGACAGGTGCTGAGGAAATGTGAGTGTAAAAAAGTGTTCTTGTCTTCCAGGAGCATGAAGCAGTGAGGAAAACGTGTACAAAGAAACAGTAAAATTATACCATAAAACTAAGGGCAGAAATAAGAGCTTGTTTCTGGAAAGGACCAAGGAGACATCGTCCTATAAACCTGAGGGAAGATGCATGGTAAAGTTCCAGACAGACACATTTTAAGGGTGAGAGAGGAGACTGGAAATAATGCATTTCAGAAGACTTTTATCTTCTTACAAACGCTATAAATGAAGTTATCTGCTGCTTTGGAAGTGGGCTTATTGTTTCAGGGTCAGTAGAAAAAGTGCACAACGGCCATTGGGGAGAACACAATAAGAAACAGATTTTTCATTATACCTGTCACTAACAGTAGTCTGCCAATAAATAAAAGATATAAACAGCTGATTTTTCTCTTAAAATATAATAGGAACATTCTCCGATGGCCTTCTTTTAGGTCAGAGAATATCTGGCAGGCCAAAGTGATTTCTATTAGCAATTCTGTGTAGACAGTTTTATTTATTAAATATACATTAGAGGAAATGATATTTTTCCCTTTAGAGTCTACACTTAAGGCACTGCAGACGGATTTCTTTAAATATTATGGAAACTAGCTATGTTTATTTTATGACTAAGGAAGTCTCATAACTCTCAAGGCCCGTCTCCAATTCATATCTCTAAATCTTTTTTTATAAATTAGAATAAACATATAATCTCTTTTCTGCAAGCCAGAGGATGTTTATCTAGACCAAAAAAGATATTTGAACATCTTAATTTTAGTGAGGTTTTAAAACATAGAACTAGACTATGCACATGTAACCTGCCTTGGACACCATACTCCATGTTAACTCCTTTAGCTCACATATATATATATATATATATATATATATATACCTGCTTTTGAGGAATATTATCATTAGCAGTATGATAACCACCTGATACAAAGAGCTGACTCATTGGAAAAGACCTTGATAACTGGGAAAGATTGAGGGCAAGAGGAGGAGAGGGTGACAGAGGATGAGACGTTTGAATAGCATCACTGACTCAGTGGACATGAGTTTGAGCAAACTCCAGGAGATAGTAAAGGCCAGAGTAGCTGGGCGTGCTACAGATTATGGCGTCGCCAAGAGTTGGACACGACTTAGCGACTGAACAACAAAAATCATGAGCAATAATGATAGCAATAATGAGGGCAACAGAAGATGAGATGGTTGGATGGCATCACTGATTCAATGGACATGAACATGGTCAAACTCCTGGAGATGATGACGGACAGGGAAGCCTGGCGTGCGACAGTCCACGGGGTCGCAAAGAGTCAGACACAACTTGACCGAACAATAACAACAAATCATTAGCATTCAGACTTAAACAAATCTATAGAAATCCCATTTTCCCGTTATAGATCCCAAAGTGGAGAGTCTGGAGGCTATCTGGGGCTTGGAAAGGGGTACTGTGGTTGAAGGACTCAAAACTCCTTTGGGTTTTATCTCTGTAGAAGATGAAGATGTAATGAATGGTAGAGGTGTACAGCTCCCATGAATTATAGCTCTTCAGGTGGATCCTCTTTCTTAAGTGCATAGAATACTTAAATACAAAAATTGGCATGAGCCTAAATGTCTGTCTTTTTTTTTTTTGATAGTTAAATATTATAGAACTATATATGTATACAACCAGTAAAACTGTGAAAGGTTTATATATATTTAATTGAAAGTGATCATAAAATATTAAGTTTAAAAAAAAGCTGCAGGACAAGACACAGAGTAAAATCTTGTTTTCATAAACCAACAATAGTTGAAGATATGCATACATGTTTAAAGAGGGCACAAAAATATTTTGGAGGATATACAATAAGCAAACTCAATAGTGGTTACTTTTGGAAAAACAATGGGGGTGTTAAAAACCTCATTTTTTATTATATGGATATAATATTTATTATATGTTATATAAATATTTCATTATATAAATATCTATACTGTTTGAATTTTTGCATAAATGCATTAATTAGATTTGATATTACACAAAAGCAAATCAAGTTTTTAATAAGTAAATTTATTGAAGACAAAATAATCTATTTTTATACTTTGGTGATTTCCATATAAAAATAGCAAATATTTTTAAAGTAATTGTTGATTAAATGATAACTCTACTCTCTGGTATTGTCATTTATAAGTGTCCAATATGCAATGTGGGCTTCCCTGCCAATGCGGGAGACGTGGATTCTATCATTGCATCTGGAAGATCCCCTGAAGAAGGAAATGGCAACCCACTCCAGTTTTCTTGCCTAGGACAGAGGAGCCTGGCAGGCTACAATCCTTGGGGTGAGTCGCAAAACAGTCCGACAAGACTCAGCAACTCAATAAGAACAGACAGCAATATACAACATGTATAATTCTTTGAAGTTGTGACCCCAATGTACTACTTAGAAAGATTTAAGAGTAGACAAGCTGGTTATGTCTAAGGTCGTGCAGCTCAAAGTTATTGTTGATAAGCTTCAACAGCAGCATCTGAGAGTCTGGTGAAAATCCAAAATCTCATGCGCCTTCCCAGATCTACTGAATCAGAATCTGCATTTTAACAAGATTCCTGAGGATTCACATTCACAGTAAAGATTAAAAAGCACTGCCCCAGAGGACTCATCTTTTGCTTATGCCCTGTAACAAATTTTTCTTTAACTTTTTATTTTGTATTTGGGTATAGCCGATTAGCAATGTAGTGATAGTTTCAGGTGAACAAGTAAGGGCCACAGCCACACATATACATGAATCCAATCTTCCTCAAACTCCCCTCCCCTCCAAGCTTCCACACAATATTGAGCAGAGCTCCGGGTGCTGAGGAGTAGGCCCTTGTTGGTTACTTTATATATAGCAGTGTTGCTTATGGAGAGCCTGGAAAGGGGGGGCAGAGGAGACGGAATAAGGATTGGGAGGGCTAAAGCGTTTGACTCATCTCCATATTACCTTTCTAGGGGTCACGGCTTCAATCATTTGCTTTATATGAAATCACCTTAGAACAGGTAAGATCACGGGAGATCACAAATCTGAGTATATAACTCTACTTGTATTCAGACAGAAAACAGCATGATCCTCTGTGAGTTTTGACCCTTGAATTGAAAGTGTCTATTAAAAGATATGCCACACATGAAATATGTTGTTTGTATAAACATTTATTTATTCACATTTAAATGAAAGGTCAGGAAGTAAAAGGCAGGGTGAAATGAAATGTAGTCAGAGTAAAATAAAGGTTAACATGCTACAAAATGGAAAAAAAAAATGCACATACCAGGAGTGCTATTTTCTGAGTGTATTTAAAATATAAAATATATTGGAATAATATAAAAAACAAGGACACTTTAGCAATAGTGATTGACACTGCCATTTCACTCATTTTTTTTTCCTATTGATTCATGTGCCATCAAATTTTAAAAATGTAAAATAACATTGCCTGTCAAATTGTAGACAGGAAAAGCTTTTGAAATAAATGGAAACCTCTTTTGAGTATGGAAGCTTCCATTTCCTATAATATTACAGATTGGATATTCCAAAAACCCTTCTCTGCAAAGCAAATTGAAATGCCGAGTAAAATAAAACATATGTACTTTTGAATTCAAAGCTGTACTAGGAAGTTTTAAATGAAATCCCCAGGATCCTAAAGCAAAGAGGTCATTGAAAACCAAAGAGGTGGGCAGAAGAGTGACACTCTGCAGCCTTGGGGAAATTGTTGATATTGATAACGTCAAGTGTCAGGTTTTAAGGCTCCTAGGATAGTGACACCTGTGCAAAATGCAGCCTTGAACTGATATCTCACACAAAGTCAGGACATGCAAAATCCTACAGCCTTGGGGAAAGGATCAACTTAAAAAATACATGCACCATCATAAGGAAGAAATGATGGAGTTCATACCTTGGCACCTGGGCTCTGGGTAGAAAAAGGAATCTTCTGTAAGGCAACACTAGTGATGAAGAACTCGCCTGCCAATGCAGGAGACTTAAGAGATGTAGATTGGATCCCTGGGCTGGGCAGGTCCCCAGAGAAGGAAATGGCAACTCACTCCAGCATTCTTGCCTGGAGAATCCCACGAACAGAGCAGCCTGGAGGGCTACAGTCCACGGGGTCGCAAAGAGTCGGACACGACTGAAGCGACTTAGCACACACACACAACAATTTATAGGTCTCGTGTTAGTGGAGTTCAGTTTCATCCACCTATGTTTCTGAGACATTAGACAATTAAATACAGCGTTCTTAGGGTAGTGATACTCCTTGAGTTTCTGGCCAAAGCAAACTAATATCCCCTCTTGGTAAATTATCCCTCAACACAGGCCACACAAGACTCCCATGCATAAAGCCTTCTGATGATAAAAGAGTCAGCAAACAAAAAAGCAGAAATATCAGATATAGATGATAAAACAAGTATGTTTAAAATGATGAGAAATAAACAAGGAAAATAAGTCATGATGAAAAGGAGTAAGTAGGTAAAGAAGAGAATCAAATAGAATATCTCAAAATCAAAAACACAGTTTTTTAAATATAAAAGAAAAGCTTCATCAGATGAATTTAAATATTAGATTAGACACAGACAACAAGATAATTAATGACCTGAAGAGAGTGTTGTAGGCACGCGTTCTGGGAAGCAAACTCACTCAGAAGGACGATGCAGATAGTGGAGTGCAGATTATTACGCCGGCAGGCCCAAGGCAGAGTCTCCTCTTAGCCAAGGACCCCAACCAGTTTTTGTGAAAACCTTACATACCCTAAGTGTATGTGTCCAAACCCACCTCCCCAAATTCCCTGAAACTAGTCTGAACAAAGAAACAGAAAGATACAAAGTCAACCCATGATTCATCTACCTTAAGCCTAGGTAGTTAACAGTGGACAATTATCCATAGGCCTGTGGTCATACCCCAATAAGCGTAATAGAATGCATGATTCTGTTCGGTTACACAGATAATTAGGGTATCTTTTAGGTGATGGGAGTCTAGGTACGAGCTCTGTGGCTCTTCCTTCCGGGGGCCTGGTTTTCCAGTTGGAATGTCATTTCCATAGATACTGGGCATACAGCTCAAAGTCCACACTCCGGCTCAAGATGGAGTACTGCTTTCAAGACAGAGCCTGTTCTGTGTGTTTCCTCCTTCAAGAGTACGCAGAATGCACCCTCAAAATATAAAATGAGAAGAAAAAGAAAGAAATTAATGAGTCTCACATATACTGATAGGTATGTCAAAGGACAAGAACAGAGAGAATGCAGAAAAGACACCATTCTTAAAAATAATGACTGAGAAATTTCCCGAATTGATGAAAGACTTTTTTTTATTATTCTAGATTCTCAAAAAGGGTGTAAATAAAAATAAATCCACACCTATAAAAATTTGGGGGGCTTCCCGGGTGGCTAGTGGTAAAGAACTCTCTTGCCAATGCAGGAGACTTGAGAGATGTGGGTTTGATCCCTGGATCAAGAAGATCTCCTGCAGAGGGCAATGGCAACCCACTCCAGTATTGCCTGGAGAACCCCATGGACAGAGAAGCCTGGCAGGCCACAGTTCATGGGGTCAGAAAGAGTGGGACATGACTGAAGCAACTTAGTATGCATACACACATTGTAATATAACTATAGAATTTTAAATTATAGAAAACACATTAAAACAAGCATTCAGATTACTATAAAAGGACAATAATAAAACAGCAGACTTTTAAAAATGGAACAGTATCTGAAGGAAAAGAGCAGCAACTAATCCTCTAAGATATCATCATGAGTGAAGACAAAATAAATTCAGATAATCAAACACTGAGTTTACAGCTTCTTGCTTACAAAGGCTGTAGTATGGAGGAAGAAGCATTAACCTAGAAAAATGAACTAAACAATGGTACTAAATTACCAAACAATCAAGCATATAAGATGGAAGATGGTAATATGTATTAAGCATTTTAAAGTCTTTGTATTATTCTACAGAAAAGTAAAGATACTAATCTTCTTTAAATTGCTTAAACTTCAAACTGATTCAATCAAGTCTGTCATATTAAAATGTTAGAGTAAATCAGTTAAACAAAATAGGGAGAATTATGGCAACCAAATCAGTAGAAGAGAAAAATCAGAATAAGGGAAACTTGAGTTAATAGAAAACACATAAGGAAATAGAGGCGGGGGAGATGCAAACAAAAAGAGAAATTAGAAAAGTTCAGCATGATAGGAAAAAGGATCCTTAATTCTGGATATAAAAGTTTGGCGATATAAAATTTAACCATCATTCACCCCTACCCCCATACATATCCCAGACAGAGTTTGAGCTAGTAGGTGGCACCTTACCTAACATCCCACCCAGCCCTGTCTTAGAATTGTTTTGACTGCAAGCGATACTTGCCACCTCTCAATAATTTAAAGAAAATCATGCTTTATTGGAACAAGGTGGCTTAATTTACAGATAAAAAGCATAAGAGCTAAAATATCTGCTATCAGGAAACAGACCCAGGCTGGGAACAAACAGCCAATTTCTTTAGCGCTGTACAGTCAGAGTGGACACCCTCCATCTTCACTCAGACCTCAAATGACCAGTCTGATTACTCAAGGTGGGGCTGCCCTGGGCGGGAGGCAGGGAACAGACAATCTGAAGAACAGATGCACTAAGAAAAGGAGGAATCGAGCAAAGCAGGAGCAGAGGGCAGGGTTCACCAAAGGAAAATCAAGGTTTCATAGCTGACGAAGGAAAAAGAGAGCCTGAGCTGGGGGGTGGGGTGGGGAATGGTCAGAGGTAACAGCTGAATGTTTGCCCAAATATAGCAAAAATTATTGCATGACATTTGACTTGAGGTGTTATACATTTCTTGAAGAGTTATTAAATTCTTTCTCTTTCTCTTTAAACATTCAGATCAGTAATCGCGAATCAAATGACTGCTGGTATTGTACAACTCAAGGAATCTCAAGGAAACACATAAAGCAATATTGAAATATGATGATAAACAGCAGCTGACTTTCAGTATCAAGATCAAATCTGAAATGCTGAAGGTAATGGAAAACTGGAGCGCTCCTGACTCAGCCCAAGGAAGTAGTGGCTACTCAGCTCAAGCTCTTTGCTGCCATGCAGAAATGCAGACCAGTGAAGCCAGATCTTTTTCAAGAAAAATCAAGAATCAGGAATGTATGCAAAATAAACAGATTTTTTAATTCGGCAATTGACTCAATTTTTTAAATACTGTGTGAATTAACAGGAAGCAGATCAATCAAACAGAAGCAGAACCATTCTGCTTATTCGCATCCATGGATTACGGCTTATGGATCAGAGACTTGTGGATCAATTGTCTGTGCAAGTTAATGGGAAGGAACTGGGAGAGTGCATTCACTTGCCTCCTCTCATCTGTTGAGCTATCATAAGCTATGCATTTTATTTTTATCTAGATTAAATGCTTTATATATATTGAGTATATATATATACATGTACACATTACTATGTTTGCTTTAACAAATTATCTTTTAAATATATATTATTATATATAATTACATATAATACACACACACATACATACAAAAATTCTCTAAGTAAAAGAAGCTAATGTAAAAGGGATATCTTATATATATATATGTAAAATATATATATATATCTCTTAGTTTTCTATATGTATCTTAGTTTTCTCCATGTATTAATATATTAGCCCATTTCTTTTTAGCACTGAAACATATTCCATTCTCTGTGGTATACAAGAAAATGGAATATGTTTCAATTTATCCATTCACCTGCTAAATGAGATCTTGGTTGCTTTCAAGCTTTTGCAATTATTAACAAAGCTGTTATGAACATCCATGTATAAGACTTAGTGTAAACCTTAGTTTTAAACTCTCTGGGTAAATACCGAAGAGCAGGATTACTGAATTGAGATGGTCAGAGTATGTTTAGTTTTATAGCAAACTGTCAAACTGTCTTCCCAAGTGAATATCCAGTTTGTATTCCATCAACAATAAATGAGTTCCTTTTGGTGTACAGTATATCTTGAATTTGGTGTTGTCTGTGTTTTGAATTTTGGCCACTCTAATAAGAATGTGTGTGGTATCTCAGTGGTGTTTTAATTTGCAATTCCCTAATGACATTTGATGTTGAGAATCTTTTCATATGCTTATTGGCCCTCTATATATCTACTTTTATAAGGTATCTTTTCAGACATTTTGTCCATTTTTAATTGGGTTGTTTGTTTTCTTATTGCTGAATTTTAAGGAAAACTTATTTTAGATAACAGTCCTTTATCAGATATGTATTTTGTAAATATTTTTATCCCAGGCTTGTCTTCTGATTCTCTTGATCTTCACTTCTTTCTGAAGATCTATGATTCTATCTGTCGACCAATATGGTCAGATATCAATCATCACTTCAAAATTTGACATTCTTATCAGCTATTAAATAAAGACTGTCGTATTTCCTTATATTGACAAAATAATTACCACAGTCCTTACTACTTAATTGATTACTATAGAACCCATTATAATGTTTTAAAAATAATGACAGTTAATCTGGGTTATCATTCTTACACATATTTTAAGCAAATATTAAAAGCACTCTTAAAAGTCTCTAAACTATAAGTTAAGTAATTATTTCAGGCTTGAGTTTTAACTTATAAACTCCATTGTACTCAAAGCCAGTAAGTACCTGAGGAAAATGTACTTTAAAATCAAAGGGGAAAAAGAGGGAAGTAGGGAGGTTCCAGAGCCATTTTTTCCACTTGACTAAAAAATAAAAATATGCATGAACAGCATTTAAGGAATAAAAAGGATTAGACCAGATTGTCACGATGTTAAACCAGAAATGTCCACGGTTGTTTGGAAATTCTGGAGAAAAGTGTTTCTTCCACTCTAGAGGGTCACTGGGAAATTTCAGGCTTCATTATCTTTTGTGAAGGGATAAATATGTGTGTGATGACCCCTTCAACTGATCTTGATTATAGAAATAAAGTTGATTAAAGCTTCTGGGGGTTTTTATCCTTATTATTTTGTCTTGTATCATTTATTATGGTTTTGCCTTTCTCAAAACATAAAGATTCGCTCACTCCCCTGAGTAGAGTTTTATTCCAGAGCAAGAACCATCCCAAATTTCCTTTTAAGTAAGCAGATAGCTGTGACTCTGACCTAAGCTAGAACTCTACTCAATGCTGTGTGTGTGTGTGTGGGGGGGGGGGGGGGTAAGTCGCTCAGTTGTGTCTGACTATTTGTGACCTCATGGATGGTAGCTTGCCAGGGTCCTCTGTCCATGGAATTCTCCAGGCAAGAATACTGTAGAATATACACCTAATTTGCTATACACCTAAAGTTAACACAACCTTGTAAATCAACTATAATCCAATACAAATTATTAAAAAAAGAAAAAGTGACCCACTGCAGGCATGAGGAAAAGGGAGATGGATCGGAAAGTCTCAAGAAAAGAAAAGAAAGCAAAGCAGAGGATGAATGAGCAAATCCAGAGAAGGTGGACGTAGGGCACTAGGTATGAAGTAAATAAAATAAATAGCTTGGAATAAATAAACAAAAGAAACCCTTTCAGGAGTAATAGGCCAAAAAAAAGTTATAGTATAGGGAAGCTGTGGCCTGTTCTTTCACCAGGGAGAAAGTGAAGAGTTCCGTGAAAACACAACCAACAATCAAGACATTTCATCAACTATATGCCCATGTCCTCACTCAAAGGATAGTATTTTATTTTATTTTTTTATTTATTATTTTTTTAGGATAGTATTTTAAATTGTGTTTCTCTTCTGCTGACCCTGCAAATTTCTTAAAGGTAAATGGAGAAAAAAAGAGAAATAACTTAAGACTTAATACAATTCTCACATAAATTTTTTCACTAGGAAATAGGCCCTAATTATCAGCATGTAGAGAAAAATGTTCTTCAAACATTTAAATAGGTAGTTATTGCAACTTTTCAGCTGTATTTTAATTATTTGTTTCTTCTTAGAAACTCACGCTCCTTTGGACTGATCTTATTCAGACATGACATAGTGTCATTTTGAAAGACTATATGCAAAGGCTGAATTTTAAACAGCAAATGAAATTTCAAGCAAAGAAAAATAATTTAACTCAATTTATTCGCCTTAAAAGCAAATGGAAATGGAATTATACTTAAAACAAGCAAGAACTCTAACCCTTGCTGACAGAAATAGAAACTCATTCTGGGGAACTGCTGTACAAAGAAGTATTAGCGTGAGAAGCAGCCCAATTTCATACCATGCAATTTAAATGCTCTGTAAGTAATTAGAATTAATGCGGTTGAAACTGTCTCTGCACCACGATTCAATTAGGTCATTTACCTTAGAAAAATCTGAAATTATTTTTCAGAAAAATAGAAGCGATAATCACTGTGCACGTGTGCATGCTAAGTTGCTCAGTCGTGTCCATCTCTTCATGACCCCATGACCTGTAGCCCAGCAGGCTCTTCTGTCCACAGAACTCTCCAGGCACGAGTAATAGAGTGTCTGCCAGGCTCTCCTCCAGCGGATCTTCCCAACGCAGGCATCAAACCCTTGTCCCCTGCATTGTCGGGCAAGCTCCTTACCATTAGCGCCACTTGGGAAGGCCTGATAATCATTATATTTCCTCTCATTCAGGTACCTTTTAAGATCCTAACAGAATAAAAGATAGTTTGTGATGCATGTTGCCTTCCTGCTTCAGAAAATAAAGCAAGTCTCACTTCTGGAAGAAACTTTCCTCCCCACCACGGCCTCCCACGTGTTTAGGGGCCTTGACCAGTTTCTTGGATCCAGTAAACCCAGTGTGGAGAAATGCTTGCAGCTCTTAGCCTTTTTTCAATATCAGAGCAGCTTTTTAAAATATTTTCTTAGTACATAAAGGAGAAACCATAGTTTTCTGTAACTATACAAATAATACTTTCCTCCTAAAGAGGACTGACTCAGTCAGTGATCTTATAATTTTCTATTTTTTGTCAAAGTGAAAAGTGAATACATTGAATAACTATTAAATATATAAATAAGATATAAATATATAAATGGTTAATAAAGTTTAATGGTTAATAAATATTCAATATATAAATATATAAATAAATGGTTAATAAAGTTGAAAATGTGCTTTTAATGTGACCTGTACTGTTCCTTTCTAGTATTTTTATGACTATAAGTAACTGTTTGTGTAAGTATTCATGTAATTTCATCTCACTTATTAGGCTTTGATGGCAGGACTCATTATTGTCATTTCAGTACAAAATGCCAAAAATAACACTTGGTATAAAATAGATATCAAGAAAATACTAAATTAGATTAGTATGGTGAATGAAGTAGGTAGATAGGAAGTAAATAAATAGGTGGATGGATGGATAGATTCTTCAAATTAAAGAGAAATGAAAGTAGCAGTGGTCTTAGTATCAGGCTGACACAGAATGAAATGAAATGAGGCAGAGTTACCAAGCATCTGAGTACAAAATGCTTGAAGAGTTGCACATACTATTGGTAGCTTGTATTCCTACATGTGATCCAAGGGGAAAAGGCTCGAGTCTGTTGCAGCTGCAACAGAATTCTGACAGAGTTGGAAATCCCCGCACTTGCAGAGAGTGGCAGGGGTAGAACTGTCTCATTTCCATGGGAAACGCAGAGTAACATGACCAAACACCAAGCTTGAGACCTGTGCTTCCTTTAATACCAGAAATTCTCGAATACTATCTTCCCTGGAAACCAAACCTTAAAGTATTAGAATGTCACTTAACAGAGGATTCTTTGGAATTAGAGTAGAATTTGTAGGGGCTATTAATAATAACATTTGTTGCTGTTCATTTGCTCCATCGCGTCCAACTCTTTGTGACCCCATGGACTGCAACATGCCAGGCTTCCTTGTCCTTCGCTGTCTCCGGGAGTTTGCTCAAACCATATCCACTGAGTCAGTGATGCCATCCAATCATCTCATTCTCCATTGTCCCCTTCTCCTCCTGCCCTCAGTCTTTCCCAGCATTGGAGTCTTTTCCAATGAATAATAACATGAATATCTATCCAAATAGAGGACTACAGTGGAAATTTCAACTTGAGCTTAAACTGTGCTTGCCCTTGGATTGAGAAAAAATGTCTAGAAAAGACTGGAGAGATTGGGTTCCCAGGCTCTACTTGTATAATTAGCTCAGTCTGATTCTGTAGCAGCATTCATTCAGGAGAAAGGTGTCAAGATACATTATAATGTTTTGTCCTTAATATAGACAAATGTCTATCAGTTAAAGTATCTGCAGGCCCAGGTTCCAGAGGTGTTCTTCTGAACCCTAGTAAAAGCAGTCTAAGAAAAGGAGAGGTAAAGCTGAAAATAACTAATACCCTAAACTCCTGATTGGCCACTGACTGCAGAAAAAGGTAGAAATGTCTAGTTTGTTTCCAATGTTACCAATTACTTTAGAAAATAGCAACTTGGCAGGAGCAGGAGTTAGCATGGGTGGATTTGCAGTGGATTACGCCTGGACCTAACAGAAGCAGAAGATATTAAGAAGAGGTGGCAAGAATACACAGAACTGTACAAAAAAGATCTTCACGACCCAGATAATCACAAAGGTGTGATCATTCACCTAGAGGAATGTGAAGTCAAGTGGGCCTTAGAAAGCATCACTAAGAACAAAGCTAGTGGAGGTGATGGAATTCCAGTTGAGCTATTTCAAATCCTGAAAGATGATGCTGTTAAAGTGCTGCACTCAATATACTAGCAAATCTGGAAAACTCAGCAGTGGCCACAGGACTGGAAAAGGTCAGTTTTCATTCCAATCCGTAAGAAAGGCAATCCCAAAGATTGCTCAAACTACTTCACAATTGCACTCATCTCACACGCTAGTAAACTAATGCTCAAAATTCTCCAAGCCAGTCTTCAGCAATACGTGAATCGAGAACTTCCAGATGTTCAAACTGGTTTTAGAAAAGGCAGAGGAACCAGAGATCAAATTGCCAGTATCTGCTGGATCATTGAAAAAGCAAGAAAGTTCCAGAAAAATATCTATTTCTGCTTTATTAACTATGCCAAAGCCTTCGACTGTGTGAATCACAATAAACTGTGGAAAATTCTGAAGGAGATGGGAATACCAGACCACCTGACCTGCCTCTTGAGAAACCTGTATGCAGGTCAGGAAGCAACAGTTAGAACTGGACATGGAGCAACAGACTGGTTCCAAATAGGAAAAGGAGTATGTCAAGGCTGTATATTGTCATCCTGTTTATTTAACTTATATGCAGAGTACATCATGAGAAACGCTGGGCTGGAAGAAGCACAAGCTGCAATCAAGATTGCTGGGAGAAATATCAGTAACCTCAGACATGCAGATGACACCACCCTTATGACAGAAAGTGAAAAGGAACTAAAAGGCCTCTTGATGAAAGTGAAAGAGGAGAGTGAAAAAGTTGGCTTAAAGCTCAACATTCAGAAAACTAAGATCATGGCATCTGGTCCCATCGCCTCATGAGAAATAGATGGGGAGACAGTGGAAACAGTGTCAGGCTTCATTTTGGGGGGCTCCAAAATCACTGCAGATGGTGACTGCAGCCATGAAATTAAAAGATGCTTACTCCTTGGAAGGAAAGTTATGACCAACCTAGACAGCATATTAAAAAGCAGAGACATTACTTTGCCAACAAAGGTCCGTCTGGTCAAGGCTATGGGTTTTCCAGTGGTCATGTATGGATGTGAGATTTGGACTGTGAAGAAAACTGAGTGCCGAAGAATTGATGCTTTTGAACTGTGGTGTTGGAGAAGACTCTTGAGAGTTCCTTGGATTGCAAGGAGATCCAACCAGTCCATCCTAGTGGAGATCAGCCCTGGGTGTTCACTGGAAGGACTGATGCTGAAGCTGAAACTCCAATACTTTGGCCACCTCATGCCAAGAGTTGACTCATTGGAAAAGCCCCTGATGCTGGGAGGGATTGGGGGCAGGAGGAGAAGGGGATGACAGAGGATGAGATGGCTGGATGTCATCACCAACTCGATGGATATGGGTTTGAGTAAACTCTGGGAGTTTGTGATGGACAGGGAGGCCTGGCGTGCTGCGATTCATGGGGTCGCAAAGAGTCAGACACGACTGAGCAACTGAACTGAACTGAACTGATGCCTGGACTTTGCACATAACCTTGAGTGTCTGTAACTGCCTTGCTAGAGTCATTGGAAGCATGAAGCATGTGGAGGTATATTTGAGAGCAATTTTAGTGCAGATCACACAATCTGAAAGTAGGAAAACAAAATATTTATTTTCTTCAACTCTTCTATGACTCTCAGTTGGCTGGACTGGAGGAAGTCAGCTTGCAAGTAAAATTCGCAAGAGCCTTCTTGTATTTGCAGACATTTAAAGGACAGCAGTAAGTCATGTATGCATGTGAGAGTTGGACGGTAAAGGCTGAGCGCCAAAGAACTATGGTGCTAGAGAAGACTATTGAGAGTTCCTTGGACAAGGTGATCAGACCAGTCAGTCCTAAAGGGAATCAACCCTGAGTATTCACTGGAAGGACTGATGCTGAAGCTGAAGCTCCAATACTTTAGCTACTTGATGGCAAGAGCCAACTCATTGGAAAAGACCTTGATGCTGGGAAAGATAGAAGACAGGAGGAGAAGGGAATGACAGAAGATGAGATGGTTGTGTAGTATCACCAATTCAAGGACAAAATCTGAGCAAACTCTGGGGAGTAGTGAAGGACAAGGAACCTGGCGTGCTGCAGTTCGTGGGGTCACAAAGAGCTGGACAAGACTGAAAGGCTTAAAACCAGCACCCCGAAAGAAAGATTAGAGTCAGAATCACTAACAACAGGAAAGCTCACAGGTGCACTGGAAACACACTTCAAAATAATGAAAACACCAGCCCATAAATTTTTTAAGGGCCCACATCAGGTAATGGCAGTTACACATAATGCTGTGAGTCATTCTAAGCTGTAATCCACACTAGAATCTCTAGGGCCCTGGAAATAAAAATTATTTCCTAAACAATGCATCTAGACACAGGTGGCCTTAGTTTCATTGGCTCGGCTCTCTTCTTTTGTTCCACATTGACTGTGAGCACTTTGTTATTATGATTTTCCTTAATTTTGTATCATTTTGATTATAAGTATAATCATGGAAAGGGGTTTTGGTGATAATCTCTACTTAGGAAATAATTCCAGCATTCAAAAAAATGTTACAAAGAATGATATTCATAATATTCATCTCTAGAAAATACAAAGCAGATTGTTCTTGATGGCTGTAACAAGAAAAATATTGATTTGGGCAGTGAAGTTTTCTTTAGAAAATACCAATGTTTTTGGTAGAGGCTATATCAATTCACTTCTTAAAAAGCACAGTAGAAACCATAGAAAGGGTTCAAAATGATGCTTAAAGAATTGGAAAGTGACAGTCATGCAGAAAGGCTTAGAAAACTGGAATTTCATTTTGGACAAGAGATAAACATAGGGGAATTACCTTTTCAAAATAAGAAGGGTTGTTATGAGCAGAATGATAAGCAGTTGTTTTCCATCTCTACTTAGAGCAAAATATGAGGAAAGGGCTCCAGGCAGAGCATAGGGAACTTGGGCCGACTGTTAGAAAAGATTTACTGTTAACAAGAGAGGGTAACCCTGGAAGACGTTGCTGACAGACACTGTCCACATATGCCTGTGTGTATCTGATGTAAATAATGGGCTGCAAAATTTAAAATTCAAAAAGTTGTCTAGAGGTTTCTCAAGATCCTTATGTTTATCTTCAAACAGGGAAAAGGAAAAATGATATTTCCACTCCATCATTCCTTTGGCTTAATAGCATGCCACTATTACCAAGTTGTTATTAACTGGTTCTTTTTCATATGATATTGCTTTACTGAACTCAACTTGGGTATAATTTTAGTTTCTCAAAGCTCCTGTTAAATATGGAAGAAAATGTCTATGTTGGATGCATAAAGTGGAAGATAAATCAGATTAGTGATTTTAAAACACTTTGCATAGCAGGATCTTTGCTTCCAATACCACATTCTGTGCATGGCCATTATAGATAAGGTGGTTACCTGGGAGTGACAGAAGAGGAAGGGGCAGAGGGTGAGACAGAATCCTGCAGATACCACTCCCCACGTCTGCCTTCCCAACAGCCCCCAGAAACCCTGAAGGAACTCCTGTGGCTTTTTGAGGGCAGTTTGAAAATTACCGACCCAAATAAGAATGACATATTGCACTCTTGGAATACTTTAGAGCTCAAAAAAATGATTTAAAGCCTAGCATCTCTGTCCTTCCTGTCTCAGCATTTACTTTCTATTTAAGAAAATAATTTAAAAGAATCTGGGGGTGGCATTTGAAGGGTGATCATAAGTCTAGTTATATTAAGTAAAACAAGGAAAGAAAAAATACTTTAGAATAGGTATTTTTCTTTACAAAAATAATCAGGAGCATTTCTAATTCCATCCCTTTTAGATAACGTGTGAGCTGAAAATATAAAATTCAAAATTTTATATTGAATAAAAGGACAATGGAAAACGCTACTTCATTGAATTTGACACTGGGCTAGGGATGACTTCTCCATTAAGCAAAGGAGGCACAGTACCCAGGGCTCAGACTACTTTTAAGGGTCCATTAAAATGTTTTGTTCCTTTTAAAATCAGAATTTAGAAAATGAACTAAGTCAAAGAAAACGACAATATATAAGATTATATTAACCTGTTGTTTTGATCCTCTTCTTATGCATCATACAGATAAGGGAGGGGTCGCCGCCGTGAGTTTATGCTGCTGTTTGCTGCTAAATCACGCCGAGTCTTTGCGGCCCCAAGGATGCAGCACGCCAGGCTTCTGTCCCTCACCGTCTCCTGAGGTTTGCTCGCATCTGTGTCCGCTGAGTCAGTGATGCAGTCTATCTCTCCCTTGGCCGCCCGCTTCTCCTTTGCCTTCAATCTTTCCCAGCATCAGGGTCTTTTCCAGCGAGTCGACTCCGGGATCACGGCAGTGGCCAAAAAGCATGACAGTGGACCGATGAGGCCAGCAGCGGCTCATCAGTCACACAGACTCCAGGCCGAGGCGGGGAGCACGCTGCCCCGGGCAGGGCCACGCGGAGGTGTCACTGAGAACAGGGTGGGCCCCGCGAGGCCGCGTCAGTCGTGTCCGACTCCGTGCGCCCGCATAGACGGCGGCCCGCCAGGCTCCGCCGTCCCCGGGACTCTCCAGGCAAGGACACTGGAGTGGGGTGCCGTTTCCTCCTCCAATGCAGGAAAGTGAAAAGGGAAAGCGAAGTCGCTCAGCCGTGTCCGACTCTTCAGACCCCATGGCCTGCAGCCCTCCAGGCCCCTCCACCCATGGGGTTTCCCAGGCGAGAGTGCTGGGGTGGGGTGCCAGTGCCTTCTCCTACAGACCCCTAGAGTGTTTCTATAACTATTTTCCCCATCTTAACCACGTGTCATGGCACAACCCTAAACGTCTGTCAGCTGGATTCGCAGCTCTCTGGAAAGCAAACAACATCCCATGTTTCCCTGACCATATTCAAGTTCTTTTTATTCACAATGTCAGTCTGGGAACTGGCCTCTTTTAAGTTGTCTCTCTCATTCTAAATCCAGGAACTTCCCTGATTGCTCAGCGGGTAAAGAATCTGCCTGCAATGCAGGAGACACCGGTTCGATCCCTGGGTTGGGAAGATCCCTGGAGTAGGAAATAGCAACCCACTCCAGTATTCTTGCCTGATAAACCCCATGCACAGAGGAGCCTGGCAGGCTACAGTCAAGTCCAAATCTCAGATCTGTTCAACCTTTTTGCAGCTCTTTCCAAGAAGCCTTTTTATTGTGTCCTAGGCTTTCCAAACTTAACATTTTTCCATTTCTCACTCTTGCATTATCATAATTTATCTTAGAGTAATAAATGCATGTGTATAATTTTCTGCTAGATGGTGAAATTCTGTTTGACAAAAATCAATGTCAGATTATTTTTTCATCTTTAATAGTACATAGAACTATGCCTTGCCCAAGGTGGGTAATCAATAAATGCTACTGAATTGAGTGTTTCCTGAACAGAATGAGGAAATGCCTCTAGGACTTCAGTGTCAGAAAAAATTTCCAATTAGTCATGCCCACCTAAAATGGAACTAAAAGTCAATGAATGTTGTTGTATGCCTTATCTCATTAGTCAGCTGAATTTCCTCCTTCAATTCTAAATGTAGACCTTGTCTACCTTCACTCAAGGGATTCTGTGATTGTTAGAAGAAGAATCAACAAATAATGAACTGATTTTTCCCTTATAGCAACATTTTAAAAATATTTCCTAAGAAAAGACATTTCACAAATAAAGAACTCCACAGATACAGGAGTTTTTAAAATTCCAAGTTAAACAAAGTTAAACCTATCTCTTTGCCACAGGATTTCAATACATTTTTAATGCATTGTGAATATCAAACAGAAAGACACAATAAATAGAATTCCCTAAGCATGTTATTGCGCTAAAACCTTTTATCCCAAAACAGATGGCATATTCGATGGAGGTGTTTAGTAGAGTATTTCGGGAAAGCCTATTTATGAATGTAAATCTGTTTTAACATGAGCATAAAGCTATTGTAAAGACTATCATTTTTGCAAAAAAGATAGAAAACTTAATTACTAGCAAAGCTAAACATATAAAATATCTCTCTGAAAAACTAAGGATCCAATCAAAATAGCATTTACCAAGTAAGTCATACTGTAAATTCATTATAATATTAATGAAGCTGTATCTATATGAGTTAAAATCATTAAATGCTAGATTAAAATAGCAAATGTACATTTTTGCAATATAAGACAACTAAACAATGTTCATAAGCTTTGAATTTTGTGCATACAACTTTGACTTCTTGAAATCTAGCAGTTAGGGACTGAGAAAATTGTTGAACAATGTGAAGTTATTTAATTTTTAAGCATTTAACTTTTATCCAGTAAAATCCTTTGCTTTACGTAGACATTGTCTACTTTTATGCATCTGTGGTAGTGTAGTTTTCATAATATTTTCATTTTTCATGACTCATATATTCTAAAGTCAGTTATGTGGTAAAATTGAGATTCTTGAGGGAGGATTAGGATTAAAGAGACAGTTATCATCACTAGTCTAAATATTTATGCGGAAAAAAGACTAAAATTGAAATGATCATGATAATGATTTAAGCATTGTCTTAATATTGTTTTACTATATAGTAATGTGACCTTATGAATATGTAATGTATAGTAAACAGTGGGGAAAGTTGTATTAGTCTGGAATACTTTAAAAGGTTCTACTAAATGGAGATGCTAGAACATTGGCTGTGGTTATTGTTGTTATCTCAATATTGAAATTGATCTTTAAAAATGTGCATTTATTTTATTTATTGCTGAGGCCTCATAAAGACTAATTCAGACTAAAGCCAGCTTATGAAATAAAAATGCCATGTAATGAACATTTTTACTGTATCTTCCTAGCTCATGAGTTATTTGTAGGATTTGGAGTTGAGTCATGTTTTTTAAGCTGATTCAACCATATGTGTTCCAAGCTGAGCCATCCTCCTCATTTTCTGTGGAACAGGGACAGACCACTGAAAGACCGCCCTTAGGTACCCATGGGGGACTATGTAGCTTGTGGAGCCTGAAACCAGCCTGTGTGCGAAGTGTTAACACACACTCTTAGCAGCCGAAGGACGCCATAAGATTCCAGAGAAAGACGTTCTGCAGGGGAAAGGAAACAGTGAAGTGAGACAAAATAAATACCAAATAAGAAATAGGGAGCAGAGAAAAAAAACAAGAGAGTGAATAAAATTTCCTATGTTTCTGATGACTTCAATACTAACTAAAGTAAGTCAGACAGAGAAAGACAAATATCATATGATTTCACTTATATGTGTAGTCTGAAAAAGAATACAAATGAACTTGCTTATAAAACAGAAACAGACTCACAGAGAATGAACTTACGGTCACCAGGGGGGACGTGTGTGAGGCAGGAGGGATAGACTGGGAGCTTGGGATTGATATGTACACCCTGCTATATTTAAAATAGATAGCCAACAAGGAACCGCGGTATAGCACAGGGAATGCTGCTCAATATTCTGTAATAATCATATATGGGAAAATAATATGGAAAAGAATAGATGTATGTATATATGTATAACAGAATCACTTTGTGTAGCCCTGAAACTAACACAACATTGTTAATCAACTATGCTCCAACATAAAGTAAAAAACTTTTAAAGAGCTGTCTTTCTAGGTGTTTCTAAAGCCCAACTGCAATGCACTTTTTGCATATTTTGAATCACGCATGTATTACACTTTTATTAATTTTCATTTTGTTTCAGCCAATTCAAGTGAGTTTATGTTTCTTGCAATAGCAAAGTTTTAAATAATGCCTTCCCAACAAGGTCTGTCTAGTCAAGGCTATGGTTTTTCCAGTGGTCATGTGTGGATGTGAGAGTTGGACTGTGAAGAAAGCTGAGTGCCGAAAAATTGATACTTTTGAACTGTGGTGTTGGAGAAGACTCTTGAGAGTCCCCTGGACTGCAAGGAGATCCAACCAGTCCATTCTAAAGGAGATCAGTCCTGGGTGTTCATTGGAAGGACTGATGCTGAAGCTGAAACTCCAATACTTTGGCCACTTCATGTGAAGAGCTGACTCGTTGGAAAAGACCCTGATGCTGGGAGGGATTGGGGACAGGAGGAGAAGGGGACGACAGAGGATGAGATGGCTAGATGGCATCACTGGCTCAATGGACATGAGTTTGAGTAAACTCTGGGAGTTGGTGATAGACAGGGAGGCCTGGTGAGCTGCAGTCTATGGGGTCTCAAAGAGTTGGACATGACTGAGCGACTGAACTGAACTGAACTGAAAATTAAGTTTAGCAAAATGATCACTCATGTGTGCATGCTTAGTCACTCAACAACTCTTTGTGACCCCCATGGACTGTGGCCCACCAGGCTTCTACATCCATGGGATTCTCCAGACAAGAAAACTGGAGTGGGTTGCCTTGCCTTCCTCCAAGGGATCTTCCTAACCCAGAGACTGAACCCAGGCCTTCTGCATCACAGGTGGATTCTTTACCATCAGAGCCATGAGGGAAGCCCAGGAGTACTGAAGTTGGGTAGCTTATCCCTGACCCAGGAATCAAACCAGGGTTTCCTGCATTGCAGGCAGATTCTTTACCAACTGAGCTACCAGGGAAGCCCAATCATCTCTAGACAGTGTATTAAAAGGCAAAGACATCACTTTGCCGACAAAAGTACATATAGTCAAGGCAATGGTCTTTCCAGTAGTCATGTATGGATGTGAGCGTTGAACTATAAAAAAGGCAGAGCACCAAAGAATTGATGCTTTTGAACTGTGATGTTGGAGAAGATTTTTGAGAGTCCCCTGGACTGCAAGGAGATCCAACCAGTCCATCCTAAAGGAGATCAGTCCTGGGTGTTCATTGGAAGGACTGATGCTGAAGCTGAAACTCCAATACTTTGGCCACCTGATGGAAGCAGCCAACTCATTGGAAAAGACTCTGATGTAGGGAAAGATTGAAGATGGAAGGAGAGGAGGGCAACAGAGGATGAAATGATTGGATGGCATCACTGATTCAATGGCCATGAACCTGGGCAAACTCTGAGAGATGGTGAGGGACAGGGAATCCTGGTGTGCTTCAGCCCATGGGGCTGAAAACAGCCAGACACGACTTGGCGACCAAATAACGACAATCATCACTATAGAGAGCTATTGCCTGCGACCTCCCGTAAAAGAGGACTAGAAATACAACTGTGCTTAAAGCAGCTCAGGCCACTTGCACACGGCAACAAAAAAGAACACTCACCAGAGAACTCTGGAGCAGTAGAAGGTGTTAAAACAGACTTGTAGGATTTGGACTTATGATCTGGGGGGAGGATCTGAGGAAGACTGGATGTTGCTTTGAATTTGTGTGTTGCTCTGAATTTGGCTGCTGTCAGAATAATTCCACAATTGGGTATCTTCTAACATCTTACCTAGAAGGAGAGAAAACTAGATTGATGCTGAAGATATAACTGGTAGGGAAGCAGCAGTCACTCATCTTAGCCAGTTTGGGTCACACCATTTTGGTGTGGACAATGTCATAGCATGGTTCCTGAGGGGCCTTGTTCCCATCTTGATCCATAATGATCATAGAATGGCCTTGTCTGATAGTGATATTCTACAAATTATGTTCAACAGGAGAACACCAAAACTCAGGTCATGATGTCAAATGACACTTCTCTTTTTCATTATAAGAAAAGAGCAACCAGACTTGATGCTCAGTCCCTACTCATTATTGGATTAATGACACTTTACCTGCCCTAGTTCACCATAGTTTATCATCTCTTGTCATCTAGGCTTCGGGAATTGGCAGCTGATGTTCTCTGTGACCCATGCTTACCTTATCTCACACACCAGTGCAACTGTGGGCATTTGTCTATGCCAAAGAATATAATTCTAGTAACAAAGTATCAGTCTTTAAATTGTGCTAAAGCTCAAACACCAAGGGCGCATCTTCCTCCTCTGTATTTCTACATCTCTAAAGCATGCTATTATTTGCACAGCTTTTTGCAAAGTTGAACCATCCCAAATTTGCTTAGCCATAATTGCCAACTTGAGCCTATCTCTCCACTCATTTCTCCTTCTTCCTCTCTGTTGTTCAGTGAAACATCTGGCTGAGCTACTCCAGGGTGGGAAAAAAAC
The DNA here is from genome assembly GCF_963930625.1 of Muntiacus reevesi. Lineage (NCBI taxonomy): Eukaryota > Metazoa > Chordata > Mammalia > Artiodactyla > Cervidae > Muntiacus > Muntiacus reevesi. Next base: position 58,199,338 of record NC_089264.1, on the reverse strand, counting down.
TAGCTTTATATCCTCTAATTTTTGTTCAGAAAAAATATGCCTTGCAATTTGAAACCAACTTGCAGGATTCAGAAACTATCAGGGGTACTGTCTCTAGTGTAATGGCTATGATTATGATTCCACAATATTCTCTATGCAATTCTATCAAATATCACCCTTGGCTGTAGCCATTGGAGGCTTTCCTGTGTAACTGCTTAATAAATTTTGATTTTATTTCACTCTTATGAAGATGATTTGACACAGATTGAATGTCTAAGGTAAAACTAAAGAGCAGGGATCACTTATCTGACAGTCAACTAGGCATAGCACCCAGGGACCCAAACTAGCACTATTATACAGAGAACGTATTCCCATACATGCACTGTTGTTGAAAACAAGTATTCTCAAGTTGAGCTAACTGGATTAAAACATTAAATCTTTCACTTACAAGTTATGTGACTGGTGGGGTTATTTAATTGCTCTTGTTTTGAAGAAAGCAATGGCACCCCACTCAAGTACTCTTGCCTAGAAAATCCCATGGCTGGAGGAGGCTGGTGGGCTGCAGTTTATGGGGTCGTGAAGAGTCGGACACAACTGAGCGACTTCACTTTCACTTTTCACTTTTATGCACTGGAAAAGGAAATGGCAACCCACTCCAGTGTTCTTGCCTGGAGAATCCCAGGAACAGGGGAGCCTGGTGGGCTGCCGTCTATGGGGTCTCACAGAGTCGGCCACGACTGAAGTGACTTAGCAGTAGCAGCATAGTTATTTTATCTGTAAAATGGAGAGAAGAATAGGATTTCTTCTCAGGGTCACTGTAAAGGTTAAAAGAGGAAATGTGCATAAGGAATTTTTTAGGGGCATAGTGCTGCTGTTGTTCAGGAGCTAAGTCATGTCCGACTCTTTGCAAACCCTTGGACAGTGGCACGCCACGCTCTTCTGTCCTCTACTGTCTCTCAGAGTTTGCTCAAATTCATGCCCACTGAGTTGGTGATGCTATCTAACCAGCTCATCCTCTGCCACTCCCTTCATTGCTTGCCTTCAATCTTTACCAGCATCAGGGTCTTTTCCAATGAGCCGGCTCTTCGCATCAGGTGGCCAGAGTACTGAGGTTCAGCTTCAGTAACAGTCCTTCCAATGAATATTCAGGGTTGATTTCCTTTAAGACTGGCTGGCCCCAAGAAGTCCTCAGTAATATGCATACATAAACACACCATTCTATTGTAAAACAAACTGCTTAATAAAAATATTTATAAAAACAATAAAAGAATGAGCTCATCCCATAGAACAAATATTCATGAATAGTCACAAATTTCACTCAATTTACAAGCACATATGTTCTCTCATCTGTTCATTTCCTAGACTTATAATCTGTAATAGATTCTGGAATACCAAGATAAAAGCACATACCTTTGATATTAGATGGATATTTACAGGCTTAGTTTTCCTATGTAGGTTTACACTGATGCTTAAGAACTTGAAATAGTAGATTCTAAAGAAAAGTAATATCACAACCTGCCTGGGGTCATTCATGAAGTAGACATTGTTTTTCTAAATTCCACATTTTCTTTCCTACTTCAAAAACAGGTCTTCTGTGATTAAGAATGGATATATACTACTTTGGGTCCCAGAAGCAGAGAAAAAATAGGCTTATCTACTCAATCAGTGTATTTTTTTTTCTTCCAGAAAGTTGCTTTCATAGAATAAAGGAAAAAAAGTTACCAAAATAAATCACCCAGATAAAATACTGGAATACATTAAATTCTAGAAGACAGAGTAATACTAGATACCACACTTTCCAAAATATATTACCACTTCTATATTTATGTTGCTTTTTTTTTTTAAGATTTCACTTTTGTAATTCAAAGTACCATGAGTACTGGTTCACCTTAAGCAGAAATCAACACCAGGCAGATATGTGAAAAATGAGATAAAGATCAAAAAGGAGGATTACGCTTAATTATGACTATGCATGTGGTTTGAAATAAACAATTTATAAAAGATATGCTAGGATATTTTTGCTTTTTTTTTTCCTATTAAAATGTCTTTCTCAAAAAAGAAGTTATATTACAATGTCTACATGTAAATAGTCCAATGGGGGGGAAATGCAAAGTCTTGATACTATTACCTAATAGATAAGTTGCTGAAAATTTTAAATATGAGTACTATTTTTAGAAGTCTCTTTTATCATTTACATCTGGTGATGTGCATTGAAAATGCCTCTTGGTTACATTTTAGATGGTAAAACTGAATTATAACATCTGAATAGTATCCTAATATATTTTTCAAGAAGCCTCAGTGTAACTAGTGATATCTTTTCTGATGAAGCTGAGCCTTTCATAGCAAACTTTTATAAAGCACTTGTCATGTGTTAGGTACTATGCTAAGTTCTTTACACACATCATATAAAACTGACTCAAGGAAAAAACCCTGTAAAATATAAGATAGCCACCATTTCACAATTGAGAAAGCAAGTCTCAGAGAGCCAACTGATCTATGCGAGAGCACATGACTGGTAGGGAGTAGAGGAGTGTATGTATCCCTCTTCCATTGCTAAGATATACTTTCCTCCTGAGCAGGTTATGTTGAGTACCCAACATATGCTGAGCCCTCCATTGTCTTATTTACCTGGACAACTGCTATGCATGTGGAGGTGCTGATCTATTTTACAGATGAGAAAATGGAGTTCAAGCCCACAATGCAAGTTAAGTGTGTTAATTACAAAACAAGAATCTAAATTTAAGTTTGTCTAAATGCAATGCCATGATTGTAATCAGCAAGTCATCCTCCCGAACTGTCTTACTTGCCTGAAAAAAGAAATTGCTTTACTCTATGTACATCCTCATTCCAAGTAGCAGTGCCTGAATAATTGGTAAAATATTTTGGGGAGCTGCAGGTATAATCACTACTATCATTATATGTGTGTGTGTGTGTGCTTAGGAGCTCAGTCCTGTCCAACTCTGCGATCCCATGGATTGAAAAAGTGTCAAGGATATTAAACTATATCTTCAGAAACAGATTTGAATATTTGAATTCAGACTTAATAAAAGCAGTTAAAAAAGGAAATGGGAAAAGTAAAAGTGGAAGAATTAAGACTGATTATTTCTCACTCCAGCATGTACACTTTATCACTTTCCTAGATCAAGGGAGAAGGGGATGAGTTGTTTAATAGTGGGACTGCGTTTAAAACACTTTAAAAGAAATACTTTAAAAGTAAGATTATTAATTTAATGAAATGCTAGCATGCTTCTTGTCACTTGCACCTTAATTGTGAACTCAATCACAAGCATTTCCACTACACTGAGCTGCCTATGATTTTAGACTTATAGGACAGAAACACCTGTATCTACGAATTGTATTTAACAAGCACAATTCAAGGCAAATTTAGCAACAATAGGAAAACACATAAATTAGGGGAAATGTCACCCTACATACTTTTTTCATGTGTCCCTGTCTTACACTCTATCTGCTTCCTTGTCCACGGGGGAGAAAGTACGCAGCTAGATACCAGCAATAGTATGTACTAGCAAGGACAGGATGTTGGGTCAGCCTTATCTCAGGTCAATAAAAATGTAGCATCCAGAGCATGAATGATGCTGAAATAAGAAGCATTTAGAAGGAGAGCAATTCTAAATGTATAAATTAGGAGGATATAAAGAAGAGGATATGAAAGCCATTTAGGTACTAAAGTCTTAAGTCTCTAGAAAAGAAAGGCACAAGAATAATAACTTAATGGAATGCTAACGTGTTTATTATTGCTCTTACTCTATTTGCTTTCCATTTATATAGTCACAGGTGCTCCCACTAAGCTATTATTTTAACTTTGCAGAACAAAATGCCCCTCCTGAGAGTTTTATTTACTAGGCATACTTTATTTGTGAGCTTTTGTCTTTAAATGTTACAGACAGAGCATTCAGGGATAGACTAAATTCTCTCCTCCCCCATCCCAGCTCCCAATTTCAGGTCACCAAAATGAGACTCTACCTGTCCCAGACTGGAAGTTTAAGTGCTCACTCCTGAACTAATCAGAAGTGGCCAGGTATCTTTTCTATGGCTATTTGAATGAAGAGTTAATTCTCTCAGAAGAACATCCAGGAAAACAAAATGATGTCCTTTACACAAGCTCAGAGTAAGGTTTCAATTCAACTCTTCTTCCAAGGTACAGTCTTAGAAGTGAAGTGTGCTTACCTTTTCCTCCCCTGAGCTGTCCCTGTGGCCAGGGGCTCTCTAAGAGTTCCAGTCTTCCTCTGGCAGTAACTTGATCACTGCTTTCTTCTTGCCAGGGCTGTGTTCTCCTTGTGTCCTGTCCTACGCTCCCCTGTTGAGGGTGCAGAATGCTTCTGAACATCTATTTGTCAACAGAAGGGAGGCGAATTAACATCCCAGGCAGCACGTCTTTGCTGAGGAGAAGCTAAGAGTGGATAAATTCTTGCCCCGCCTCCCAGTGGACTGTCCTGAGACATCAGTATTTAGCTTCTCAATCCAACAATACAGTCAGGCTCACACAACGGCAGTCAACTCAATAGCACGTTCTCAAAATGATTTTCTCTCCAGATCTTCTCAAGTCTCCTTGCCCCTTGCTTCTGCTTTTTGCACTCTCTGATTAAGCAAAAACCATAACCCTTTGCCTCAGGCTTACTTAGGCTGCGGAAATCAGACTAAATTAGGAGGAGTTTCTTTAATTCATTGATTCATTCATCAGGCAAATAATAGAAGCTGAGATAATGGAAGCTTTCAAATGCTTTATAAAATATTTATTGAGTGATTATTAAATATTAAGAAATATACTTGGTGCTGGGGACACAGTAGAGCTTAAAAAGACACTCTTTACACCCTCCAGAAGCTTACAATCCATTTGGAGATATATAAAACGTAAGTCAAAAAAGCAAAGTAATTGTGTATCAAATTCCAAGAAGAAAACAAAACAATATCCCTGAGAAAGAAAGTAACTAACGGAGACTCCCTTAGTTAGGGCTGCATTTGATAATGTTTAACAGAATTCTTAGTTGCAAGCGATGGAAGCTGACTCTAGTGTTTACTAGACAACATTGTAGAGCACACATTGCCGGGAGGAGTGCAGAACCAGACTTCAGACAAAGCGTTCCGGGACAAGATGCAAAACCGCACCACAGAGCTGGCCTGATGCAGTGAGAACTGCTGATTCTGCATGACTGCCGTAAGTCATTTCTGGGGCTTGCCAATGTCACGTTGGTATGAAGAACTCCACTTTTTAATCACTGAAAAACTGCCCATTTCCACTGCCGAAGATACCTCTATTTCCTGCAGTGCCAACGAAAAGAGAAGCCCCACTCCAAGCTTTGGGGAGCTCTGGAGCTTACTGAGAGTGTGTTAGATTGGTGATTCTTGATCATCTATCTGCTTCCTAATGCAAGGGAGCCTGGGATCGTGAGTTATGATGTTTATGTTGGACAGGTGAAATTCATGATGTAGGGATTCCCATAAATGCAGAAATGCAGCCATAATAGGACAGATGCCGTGAGAAGTGTAGGCTTTGGGGAAGTCACCTCGGCAAGTTACTGTGTAGAGAACTAGAAAAAGCTAGTACTCAGATCTAGATAGAGATGTAATGACTCTATGTTAAAGAGGTGCTGTATCTGGATAAAACAGGTCAGTCACACCAGCTGATGTTGGAAAGCTAGACAGGAGCACATCATGCAGGACATCACCATATGTTGCCCTTTAAAAATATTCGCTGTCTAGCTACCCTCTATTCTGTCAATGTGGAGTTAATTTGGAGTCTATGTAAACCACAACTATGAACATGAAAACTCATTTTCTCTGCATTGTAAAGAGTTCAGGCACCCATTACATACTCAGGTAGAATGATTGCATTATACAAAGGATAGATTTTCATATAAATGTTTTGGTCTTAAAATTGAACATTTTAATAAGACCCAAACATGTTCATTTAGATGCTAATACACTGAAAACTCTGAATATTATGACTAATAATCATGTTTCTCCAGGTATTTATGATATTTTGAAAATAGAACTACAAAATATGTTACTGCATTCTCTTTCTAGGTAAACTGTAACCATATGCAAATTTTCTTAAATCACAATATAAATCCACACATAATTATTTATGAAACTGATAAATCTGTTGCTGCGTTTCTGCATGAATTCATTTTTCCATCACTAGGAATTAGCTTTTTAAACATTCCTTTTAGAAACCCAACCTTAAGCAATATTTAAAGACAAATAGTATATCACATTAAAGCTTTAAAGGTATTAACACATATTCTGTGAAAAAACTTTATGGTGTCACTTCATAGAGCTATTTCACACAGCATGTATTAATAACTCCAATCTTTTATTCTCTCTGAAATGACACATGACATAGAAACATGTAGAGATTTTACACTGGGAAGATCTGTACTTTTTGTAACAAAGAATGAGCTTAGTTTGAGATCCGTGGCTATCTGCCGCACAGTTCCTGAGTTTGCAGCCAGAGATTACTTACTGTAATAACTGATGGCTACTATTTGCTGAGAAATATTAAACACCAGTATGGTCACATGAAACATCTGTCTTCTGTGTTTACTCCTCACCTGGGTAAAGTGGTTATTAGCCCCATTTTACAAATAGAAGAATGATCGCTTACTGACCTTCCAAATATTGCCAAACTCACATGACAGAGAATGTCACCCAGTCACATGGAATACATGAGGCTGGGGATTCCTTGATCAAGGAGCTGATAGTCTTACTTTTCTACACCATCACCAGATTCTGAATATTCTTCAATAAAATCTGCTAGTTTACGAGTGTGTGTGTGTACATGTGAGTGCTCAGTCACTTTAGTCGTGTTCAACTCTTTGCGACCTTATGGACTGTAGCCCACCAGGCTCTTCTGTCCTTGAGATTCTCTAGGAAGGAATACTGGAGTGGGTTGCCATGCCCTCCTCCTGGGGATCTTCCAACCCAGGGATGGATCCCATTTCTCCTGTGTCTCCTGCATTGCAGGCAGATTCCTTACCCACTGAGCTACCTGGGAAGCCCATTATTTCCTTTCCTCTGTGTAGCTATTTCCCCACTGAATGTAAAGAAAAATCCAAAAGAGATTTCCATTCAGATTTGATGAAACTATTATTCAGAGTAGCCTTATTGCTGCAACTAGTTATAAAATAGAGATATATATATAGCTATATATATATTTAATATACATATACATATTAAGTTTAATATATATATTAAATATATATATATATATAAAGCTATTTATGTATATATATATATGGGCTTCCCTTGTGACTCTGTTGGTAAAGAATATGCCTGAGATGTGGGAGACCTGGATTCAATCCCTGGGTTGGGAAGATCCCCTGGAGAAGGGAAAGGCTACCCACTCCAGTATTCTGGCCTAGAGAATTCCATGAACTATATAGTCCATATATATATGCATATATATGTGAATAAAACTCTACACTCGTCCTTTCCTGGATGAAAAGAGGGTCAAGAGTAAAGGCATCTCAAAGTCAGAGTAACTTCAGAAGTCTTCTTGGGAAATTGCCAGAAGACAGAATACTTGCCCAAAAAGGCATCTCAAGTACAGAGATGCGACACATTATTGTCATTTATTGTCAGACATCACACATCATCAGTTGACAGGCTTTATTATGCCATCGATTCTGATATATGTCAGAGTGTTTCCTTTTCAATATAGTGTAGAAAGGACAACCTCAAAAGTATACCCTTCACTACATAGAGTATCTTCAAACAGAAGCAAGGACAGTAATAAGAGAAAAGACTAGTGTTTCTCAAGCAATACCATACGCCAACATGGTCACATAAGACATCATATACCCATCACCTTGGATGATGTGGCAAAGGCTCCTCTTGCAGGGGGAAGATACAGGAAAAGAAATGTTCAAAAAAGTTGTATATAAAGAGAGTAACATGATTTGTTGAATAGTCCAGGCTACTGTCAGCTAACAACCTGACTCTAGTGGTTCTCTAACTTTCCTAGGAATTTAAACTTCAACTTGAGACTTAGGTTGAAGCCCCCGAAGGTATCTCATGTGCATTCACAGATACTCTTTTCTGCAGCTATTAAAGCAGCAATGAAGTGGGGCTTTTTTGTTTTTTGTTTTTTGTTTCTTCAGCTCTTAATGCGCTGAAGCCACAAAGGTGTTTTCTGACAACAAACTGTATTTGAGACACTCTGTTTTTATCAAGTAGCAACCTCTTGAGAATTTCTCAAGGATACATTGTAACAATTGAGAAGTAAGCATCTGGATTCACACCTGAATTAGGAGGAGTTACGTTTTCTCATTGTCTTTCAGTTCTGCTTCATTATCTGAACATCCTAGCTTTCTGATACTTTCAATTTGTATTAGCTTTTCTTGAGTGATGTATGAAGGTACTACCCACAATTTCTTCTAAATGTCACCAAGAGAAGCTATTCGAAGCTGATTCTCCATTTTGTAAATCTGAAAATCTGATTTAGTTAGTTAATTCAAAGGGCAGATTCATATAAACAAAAGTTTAGAATTCTAATTTTTAAACCAGATGCCAACTTATTAATTTGTGGGAAGAATATTTATTACCTACAGACATAAATATTCATGTTTGTAAGTGGACTGTGATTGGAAATTTTCAGTCATTTTAATTTACGATTATATATTTATCAATATGTCTATTTTCCCAATAATATGAATGGTCAGAAAATTTGACTATCCCTACTTTATTAGAAAAAAGACATAACCCAAAACATGTCTACCAAAGACATTTAAGTCACATATAATACAAAGGTGCCAATAATTATTTGATGCCTGGTCTATGGATGCCAGCTTTTCAGATGTTTCCATTTCGTTGAAAAAAGGGACATGAACTAGAAAAAACTGGGTAGAGAGACATAAATCAATTTTTTTCATTTGTGATCCTCTAGCAATTATATTACTGAATCAAATTTAGACACTCAGGCAACTGAACTTCATCTGTCATTCAAAAGTCCTCAAATGAGAAGTTGTAATTTCTTCCTTGACTAGCATTCAAAATGAATTATTAATATTATTTTTACTAAACTCAGGTCATGCTTCAAATAAAGAAAGGAAAAAGTGAAATGTTTTTTAAAAACTTTGGATTTTTTTGTAATTTTAAAATTTCAACCTTTGTATCCCTAAATGTTTTCTACTTCCAAAAGATTAAGGATTTCCTCTTTTTCCCATTATGCAATTATTACTGATGTAATCTCATAGAGATGATGCCAATATTAATGCCCTTAAAATGCTGAAATATTGTGAAGCAAGGCATAATAGCGTGCCTTATACTCACCTCATAATATTATGGCCACAGTCTCCACCAAGGTATTAATAATCAAAAGCAAAGATAAGAATTACTCAAAGTAGAAGAGGCCTGCTATATCAGTTTCACATATAACTTCTACAGCTTTTGTTCTTTATTACCTGTTACTGGAGATTATTTTTTAAGGTGCTTTCAATCCTCCACTCATTGAATAATAAGGTAGACATTGAAACAAGATAGTAGGCTAAGATAGATCAGTTTTTATAACATATATATGAATGATAGAGACTTGAATGTAACAGACATGGATGTAACTAATGGAAAAATAAACCAAATATTCCACAAATATTATCTTAGGTAAACTCAAATGACTTGTACCATTATCTCATAAGAACTCATTATAGGTAGATCGTTTATCACTTAAATGTTGTTTTCAAAGGTAAATCTTGTTCTCTTCTGATGGTGGTTTCAAACATAGTTGTAATTCTCTCTTTTTCTATTTTAAGAACTACACCTGCTAGTGTTGATTTAGTTCAGTGTCTGTAAGAACTTGGGCAGCATACTGAACACACAGAGAATTATAGCTTTGTCTTCGAGTAAGACTGATATGTCAATAACTGGACAAATTCTCTCATACATTGTCCCTGGAAACTAAAGATCAGCCCTTTTGTGCAGGAGACTGGAGTCTTCACACTAAAATTTTTGCTTAGTCTTCCTAAGTCTTCACACTGGTGTGTCCAGAATAGGAAGTGAGCTTAAAGCATCTAAAGAAAGCTGAAGACAGCTACGTGCGAGTTCACAGCTTTGCCACATTCTTTTATATTCCTTGCAAATGAATCATGTTTTAAAGCAAGTAGGAAAATGACTTTCTAGAGAAAAAAAAATTAACAAAATAATCACGAATGCCTCTCTTTTATTTTAGAAGAGAGTTGAATTTAACCATCACTTTCCTTAACTTTCTTCTGACTCGTTGTTGAGTCACTAAGTCGTGTCTGACTCTGCCACCCCCTGGACTGAAGCACACGGGGCTTCCCTGTCCTTCACCTTCTCCTGGAGTTTGCTCAAACTTGTGTGCATTGAGTCAGTGATGTCATCCAACCATCTCATCGTCCATTGCCCCCTTCTCCTCTTGCCCTCAGTCTTTCCCAGCATCAGGGTCTTTTCCAATGAGTCACCTCTTCACAGCAGGTGGCCAAAATATTGCAGCTTCAACTTCAGCATCAGTCCTTCCAATGACTATTCAGGACTGATTACCTTCAGGACTGACTGGTTTGATATCCTTGCATCCAAGTGACTCTCAAGAGTCTTTGATTCTTGGCATCAATTTTTGGCAGCTCTCAGACTTCTTTATGGCCTAACTCACACCCATACATGACTCCTGGAACAACCACAGCTTTGACTATATGGAACTTTGTCAGCAAAGTGATAGCTCTGCTTTTAAATATGCTGTCAAGGTTTGACATGTCTTTCCTTCCATGGAGCAAGCATCTTTTAATTTCATGGCTGCAGTCACTGTCCACAGTGATTTTGGAGCACAAGAAAATAAAGTCTATCATTGTTTCAATTTTTCCCCTTCTATTTGCCATGAAGTGATGGAACTGGACACCATGATCTTCATTTTTTGAATGCTGAGTTTTAAGCCAGTTTTTTCACTCTCCTCATTCACCTTCATCAAAAGGCTCTTTAATTCCTCTGTATTTTCTGCCCTTAGGGTGGTATCATCTTCATATCTGAAGTTGTTGGCATTTCTCCCAACAATCTTGATTTCAGCTTGTGAGTCATCCAGCCCAGCTTTTCCATGATGTACTCTGCATAGAAGTTCAATAAGCAGGGTGAAGATATACAACCTTGATGTATTCCTTTTCCAGTTTTGAACCCAATGTGTAGTTTGAACCCACGTCTGGCTTTAACTAGTCTTCTTGTCCTGCATACAGGTTTCTCAGGAAACAGTTAAGCTGATCTGATATTCTCATCTCTTTAAGAATTTCCCACAGTTTGTTGTGAGCTACACAAAGGCTTTAGCGTAGTCAATGAAGTAGGTATTTTTGTAATTCTCCTGTTTATGATTCAATGGATGTTGGCAATTTGATCTCTGGTTCCTCTGTCTTATCTAACTCCAGCTTGTACATCTGGAAGTTCTTGGTTCAAGTACTGCTGAAGCCCAGCTTGAAAGATTTTGAGCATAATCTTGCTAGCCTGTGAAATGAGTGCAATCGTATGGTAATTTGAACATTCTTTGACATTGTCCTTTTTTGGGATTAGAATGAAAACTGACTTTTTCAGTCCTTGGGCCATTGCTGAGTTTTCCAGATTTGCTGGCGTAATGAGTGCAATACTCTAACATCATCAGCTTTTAGGATTTGAAAAAGCTCAGCTGGAATTCCATCACCCCCACTAGCTTTGTTCATAGTAATGCTTTCTAAGGCCCACTCGACTTCACAATCCAGGATGTCTGGCTCCAGGTGAGTGCCCACACCATTGTGATTATCACGGTCATTAAGACCTTTTGTGTACAGTTCTCTGTATTCTTGCCACCTCTTCATAATCTCTTCTGCTTCTGTTAGATTGTTTGTTGAAAATATTTAATATGAATATTTCTTTTTTTTTCTTTTTTTTCCCATTTATTTTTTATTAGTTGGAGGCTAATTACTTTACAATATTATAGTGGTTTTTGTCATACATTGACATGAATCAGCCATGGATTTACACGTATTCCCCATCCCAATCCCCCCCTCCCACTTCCCTCTCTACCCGATCCCTCTGGGTCGTCCCAGTGCACCAGGCCCGAGCACTTGTCTCATGCATCCAACCTGGGCTGGTGATCTGTTTCACCCTAGATAATATACATGTTTCGATGCTGTTCTCTTGAAACATCCCACCCTCGCCTTCTCCCACAGAATCCAAAAGTCTGTTCTGTACATCTGTGTCTCTTTTTCTGTTTTGCATACAGGGTTATCGTTACCATCTTTCTAAATTCCGTATATATGTGTTGGTATACTGTATTGGTCTTTATCTTTCTGGCTTACTTCACTCTGTATAATGGGCTCCAGTTTATGTATGTACACATACATTCACATACATACATGTACACATACATAAATATCCACGTTAAATATTTTCAACAATCTAACAGAAGCAGAAGAGATTACGAAGAAGTGGCAAGCTTTGTGGCCCTATATTTTCCTGCTCTTGCAACCACGCATTTCAGCAATTTTCCACAAGTTCACACCTACGTGAGTGCTTAACTGTATGCCAAGTCCCAGAGAGAAATTATAGTATCATAGGGGTCTTCTACTGTGAGCTAAGTCCGATATTGGAATTGTTCAAACGCTGCAAAGTCCAGTACAATGATATGGCCAGCAGCCACTCCCTAAACTTCACAACTGTCAACTCTAGGTACAGAGCCTTTTTTTTTTTTTTTTAACTGACTCCTTTAGTTCTCCAGCTATGTAATGTTTTGCAACTAATTCCCAGACTCAAAACTCCCAGAAGAAGATACACCCTATAGTCTGAGCAGTTTTCCTGGATGTGGTTAATTTATGGGAAAATAGTGTTAGGATCTTTCTAAACACTTAGACACTGAGTTTGGTGTCTTGAATTCAAGTTAACCTTGAAATTTAGGAATAAGTCACCCTCTCCTGTGTTCTGTCTAGCTCCCCATCTCACCTTTGCTGCCTGAATTGAACTCAATTTTAGCTAGTCCTTTATCATAGGCATTTATTTTGCACATTGGTTATAAAATTTGTTGGGCTTTCCTAAGAGTTTAGCTTTTCTGTAACTAACCTTGAATGACTGCTTTTTAGGAGTGACTTATGTTTAGGTCAGTATCTGACTAGTGTGGGAGCTTAAAATATATCATAATGAAAAACTCTTTTGAGGATCAATGTGTTAGAAATTCTTTGACCCTACTCCTTGGACAAATAGCAATAAAGGACTAGGACAGGGGAAGTACAAGATATTTCTGGATAATCCTGTGATACCAGGAAGTAAGAAAAAGATTTTTTTTTAATTATAGAGACATATTCAAAGGAGAGAGAAGTCAATTTGAAGGGGATTTCTCTGGCCAAATTTTTGAGGAACAAAATAAAATAAAGATAGGAATAAATTAAAATCCATACAATAAACCAAGTATCCACGAGTTTATACTGATATAAATAGACAAACGAATAAAAAATGAACAAGAAAAAGAGAAAGTTCTTTCTTACCATTAAAATCCAATTAATAAATTTCGGGAAGAAAAGATGAAGAAAGGAAATACACCATTTAACAAATACTAAGTTAATATTGTTTAGGCAATATTATGCTAATATTACCAACATATGCTAAAAGTAGTGGGCAAGTATGATGGGACGCAGTGCTCCCATAGTCTCCAGGTATATATACCCCCTCAAGATAGTTACTAATTACAGAAAGGAGAAGAGTGCCGGTAACTGCAGGGGGGAAACCTGGCAGATGTCTCCTTCCCCGAGTGATCAGAGTTAACATCGCATGGGAAATTGACACCACACGCCTCCTGAAGTAATGGTCCAAAAAGACACAAACACACATTTGTATATTTTTGCCAAAACTACATAATCTGAATTTAATCAAGAAGAAACATCAGACTATCTCAAAACTGAGGACCATTCTACAAAATAACTAGCCAGTACTCTTCAAAAGTGTCAAGGCCATGGAAGACCAAAAAAAAGAGAAAGCCGAGAAATAGTTCCAGATTAAAAGAGACGGAGTTGACGTGTCAACCACACGTAACTTGTGACTCTAGGTCAGATAGAGGACATTCAGGAGACAACTGACCAGACACGCAGATTGGTTAATGGTACTGTATTGTATTAATTTCCTGGGTTTGATCATTATACTAGTTTTATGTAAGATGAGAGCATGTGGGAAATTCAGGAGAAGACTGTATGGGAATTCTCTGATTTTTTGCAAATTTGAAATTATCTCAGAAATTTTTAAAATGAGAAAATGTTAAAAAAATCCTAAAAAAATTTTCTGACCCCTAAAATGCTTGCATCTTTCTGTTTTCAGGAGCCCATCCGTGAATGTTGTAGCATAAGTGATTTCAGTTTATGGTTTTGTCTTTATCATTTTCTACCTTTAACTCTCACTTAGTCTACTATAATGTTCTCCTAACAATGGCAGTCTCCAGTCCACTCTATACTACAGTCAGAATGATCTTTTAAAAGCTAAAATAGGATCATGTCACTTGCCACCAATGACTTCCAAGTTTCTCTAAGGGTCAAGATGCCACGATGACATTCATTCTTTCATTTCTGACATTCTACTTCTATTTATATTTTCTACTTAAGAATATCTATTCTTGAATTAACTTACTAAAATTCCCTTGGAAGACAGTGATGATATTAAGTGCAAACTGCCAATAGATCTGCCTTAATTATTTCAGGGAAAATGTTAGGAAGCTTCAAAAATCTGTATTAGACACAAAAATGAGTTTATACCAAGAAGGGCTATAGAAGTCAATATCTTTAAATTATATGTTTATTTGGTGAAATATTTAAAAATTGTGCTTTTTAAATTTTATATATTAATTTAAAAATAAATAAATAAACTTTATATATTAATTTTAGAAAAGCTTGTTTTGATTTTTTGGAATAATCATTCATAGAAACATTCATATGTGGCTTATTTATTTTATTTGTCTAACAGATATTGGTTGAATGCTACATTTTGGGCTACATGCTAGAGATCCGATGTTGCTTAAATTCCCATGGAGTGGGAATGGCAATCATTAATCAAATAACCACACAAACAAGTAAGATTTTAAGTGGCAGATGCTCAAAAGGCTAGAACCATATGTTATATCTGTGATAGAGTTGTTTGGTCAAGCCAAGAAGGTCAGCGAAGGCTTAAGCTGGTGTTTAAAAAATTAGTAGAATTAATGAAGCAGAGACGAGAAGGAGGCCAACCATGGGAAAAGGGAACTTCAATGTGAAGAAGCCTGAGGGTGCCCAGCATCTCTTGTAGACATGAAATCAGTCCAGAGGTTGCTCTCACGCTACTGAGATGGGCCACCGCCATCCCGAGATGAGTGGGGTAAAGCCCTGGACACCATGGAAGGCATGGTGGCCCCGGAGAAGAACTAGAACCATGCTTCTTGGAATCTGTTCACCGAGCTCTGTGTGACCAACCCCCAGCTCTCTCTGACTTGCCAGAGAACTGTCACTTTTTTTTTTTGATATGGAGTTGCATGAGCTGTTTGAATATTTTGGAGATTAATATACCTCCTAGAGTAACGAAAATAAAAACAAAAATGAACAAATGGGACGTAATTAAATTTAAAAGATTTTGCAAAGCAAAGGAAGCCATAAACAAAAAGACAACCCAAGAATGTGGGAAAATATTTGTAAACAAAGGAAAGCTGGATTTAACCCTATCTTTTCTAACTTACAAAGTTTGTAAATTCAAAAAAAAAAATCACTTCTGTATGAACTTTAGTTTCGGCAGCTAAAAGAGAGTGACTAAAAGAACTTGCTACAGAGAATTTTGCAAGGAATCAAAGTAATCACGTGTGCACATAGGCATACACATAGACATATGCACCTAGACATACACGTGTGTCTATGTATGTCATGTACACACATTTGAGTGCCTGTTTCCTTCCCTTAAAAGCTATATATTTTAAAAAATATGATTGAAGAGATATGTTTTATGGCAGAGAAAAATGGCTTTTGAAAGTTACTGTGGAAAGTGGCATTTGTATTCAAGAAACATTCTGTTTCAAGCTTTGTCATCAGGATTTAAACTTCTCTGGGCAGAGGGGAAAATACCAGGTGACTGGTCACATGTTCAGTTTATTTCCCAGTTTTCCTGACTTTCCTATATTGTCAGATAGGATGTATTTATTGGGATTCTGGCAGTTCTACTTCCTGTAACAGGAAAAACTGATATATGACATATATTTAAAGGAATAGATGACAGAAAGCTGTGATATGTGGGCCAGGACAAAAGCAGCCCTGGGTCTCCACTCTTAAAGTTTAATATGTTGTGCTGATAAGAGCAAAGAATATTCAACCTGGACGTCTCCAATGTCCTTTAAAAGAAGACAAAGATAATGAGTGAGAGGGAATAGAAACCTTGCATGCGTACTATGGACTGAATTGCTCCCAGCCCCTCAGAACAATCCTACATTAAAGCCTTCATCCTCAGTGTGACTGCGCTTGAAGACAGGGCCTTTATGTGATAATCAAGGTTAAAGGAGGTTATAAGGGTGTAGTCTCTTGTGCACAAGCTCCATCGTGTCCAGCCCTGTGTGACCCCGTGGACTGTATCCCACCAGGCTCCTCTGTCCATGGGATTCTTCAGGCAATCCTGTAGTGGGTTGCCACTTTCTCCTCCAGGGGATCTTCCCAACCCAGGAACACAAAAGACATTTCTTGCATTGCAGGCAGATGCTTTACCGCTTGAGCCATTGGGAAAATCCAACCTCTGGAATTAAGTGGAATTAAGCAACCAGAGAGCTTGCTCTCACTCACTGCCATGCAACAGTACAACCAGAAGTTGGTGATCTCCAAGCCAAGAAGAGAATCCTCACCAGAAAATGACCCTGCCAGACCTTTGTCTAGTACTTCTAGACTCTAGAACTTTGAGAAACTAAGTTTCTGTCATTAATCTGTAACATTTTGTTCTGGCAGCCTGACTAATACAATGAGGGAAGTATTCGATTAGATTTTTATCCTAGAAGTTCAGTGAAAGCAACTGGAGAAAAAAATTCATGAAGGTTAAAACAAATAATAGAATATCCTAATAAGTAATTTAGTGAGCATACAGTTTAGAACGCAGCAGTTAACAAGTTTATTATCAAAGGCCTAACCCCTGCACAACTTGCTATGGAATATTCCAAGCACCCTTGCTTTCAGAGTCTGCTTTTATTTTGGCTAGATGCAAGTCAGTGAAAGTAAATTCCCCCTTGTCTAATTAGATGTATAGTTCATTTTCCCCCTTTTTGCAACACAAATAACGAAGTTCCAATTAATCAGTTCTAGAGCAAAAGTAAACACTCTTCTGCACTTAATTAAAAATTAAATTCCTCTGGAGAGCTGATTGCAAGAGGGAGTCAGGATGTGCCTTTATTAAATAAGAGTTGCCTGCAGGACGATGTCAGAGGCAGACCTTGGGGACCTGTGCATTCATGTCACCGAGAACACACGCAGACATTCAATGAGGTATCTCCACATTTCCATTTTCAACAAAGAATGGGTGTAGAGAGAGGGGCCAAGGGCACTTTCAAGAATTTGTAAAACTACTGAGGCCTAAGGTTCTAGTTATAGTTATCCAGAGAACAGCTGTTTAGGTAGTCCCCACTAAAAGAAAACACAGCAAATTTCTCATATACATAAAAATAGCACGGTCATCTTGCATATTCCAATCTAAATTATAAGTAAATATAGCATCCTGATTTACTAAAAGTATAAGCCAGACATTGCAAAATCATCTCAATATTACTGCATCTAACTGCATATAATCATCTTATCAATAGCAACATTTCATTTTCCAATCTCATGCCTGTAGGACTCTCCACTGTTTCTGAAGAAGAGATATATTCTCAAGTTAGGAACCACTGAAGATGGAATTCTGATGATAGAAATCAAAATCTAGAACTGCACACAAGTATGGAGCTATAAGGGCTTCCTTTTGACTCAGTGGTAAAGAATCTGCTTGCCAATGCAGGAGATATGAGTTCAATCCCTGGGTCACGAACATTCCTTGGAAAAGGAAATAGCAACCCACTCCAGTATTCTTGCCTGGGAAATCCCATGGAAAGAAGAACCTAGCAGGCTACAGTCCATGGGGTCACAAAAGAGTCAGTTATGACAGAGACTAAACAACAATAGCAATGGAGCTATAAACAGATCTCAAGGGCGCAAAGTTCATTAACCCATCCTCACACAGTGTAGTGACGTATGTGCCATTCTGCCACCCAAAAGACTGGTTACTTTCTATATCTGGTTCTAATGCAACCCGTCCATCCTAAAGGAGATCAGTCCTGGGTGCTCATTGGAGGGACCGATGCTGAAGCTGAAACTCCAGTACTTTGGCCACCTGATGTGAAGAGCTGACTCATTGGAAAAGACCCTGATGCTGGGAGGGATTGGGGGCAGGAGGAGAAGGGGACAATAAAGGATGAGATGGTTGGATGGCATCACCAACTCAATGGACGTGGGTTTGGGTGGACTCCGGCAGTTGGTGATGGACAGGGAGGCCTGGTGTGATGCAGTTCATGGGGTTGCAAAGAGTCGGAAGCGACTGAGTGACTAAACTGAACTGAACTGAATGCAACATAAAATTTTATGTTAGGAATATAAATTCTCATGTTCTTTGAATGCAAAGAGTGTTCAAATTATTTTTATCCTTGTAATAAAAATATTTTCCTCTTTCTGTAAAATATTATTAAGCAGCTATATTATGTATCATGTACATATAACTTTCTTTGGGAGCACTTTTTAAACTCTTGAAAGTATAAATTAGAATAAGAAAATACATGAACAGTCTAACGACAAAGTTAAAGTTTGTATTTCTTTTTCTCTTAAGATTATGCATTCTTGAAGCTAGAATTTTCAAGCTAAATTTCTTCCTTGGATATTTTTCTTTTGGATACTGTTCTTAGAAGTCTTTTTATTTTATTTTTTTAGAAGTCTTATTTAACCATTTGTTTATATATCATCTTTCACATGTTGACATATTCTCTGAAAATGAAGGAAAACTTATATGCAAATATATATCAACAAGCAACTCAAACTGAGGAATGTTTCCTATGCAATCATCAATGAAACATATTTTGTACATGATAAAAGCAACTAGCATACTTACAAATAATCGTAAGTTGTATCTTTATGATGGTTTAATGAAAATTCAAAGGGTGATGGCTACAAAGCTATCACTACATGGAAATAAGAAAAAATTATAGAAAAGAAAATTCCACAGAGATTCACTCAGTAAGAGATCTTAGAAATGGGGTGTTTTATAAAAGCTATTTTCTAGTTAATTATATTTTCATAAGAAAACTCGTTTAACTCCTGATTAAAATGTTGGAAAATGGTGCTTGTCTGAGTTATTTAAAATAAGTGCCAACCAATTATTTCTTGGTTTGGTAATCAGGATCCCCTTTGTATATTCATTATTGTTGTAGAATAGAATGAAATAGAAAAAAAAATTATTCTGAAAGAATGTTGATGCCAAAACATCTTTGGAAGATGTCTACTTTTAAAATAAACCATTACAAAAAAAGATTGTTTTGTTGTCTTCATAATTTTCTCAAACAGAAAGTAAAAATAATTTATTAACAAACTCAGGTTCTTTCTTCTGAAAGATATTTATTATTGAACATAAACCTGTTATTTTAACCTGAATGAACAGAAAAAAATGATAATTTTGGTTTCTTTTATAAATATTTCAGAAGACTGTCATAGAATACAATTAACTTAAGTTTCAAAGAGATGTGAAGTATATCAGAGCTTCCAACTTGCGAGTTAATGCTGCATTCCATATGTGATTCAGACAGAATTGAATATATCTGGAAAAATCAGAAGAGTCTACCCCAATTCTGTTGAAAATGAAGACTTGGTGAAGTGGGAGCAGTAGTATGGGTTGAATCATGAATTAAAGTTGAATTTCCATAGGATATGGTCCCCATTTGAGTTAACGAAATGTTTTTGTCCTTTCGTTCTTCTTTGTTTGTCTTTAAAACCAAAGTTACTTTTCATTTATATAGTTTAATTAATGAGGAAAGCACTGCAATGTAAAAGCAATAAAAGGCAGAAATTCTTTATCAGCTGTTCAACCCATCCCTGACTGGGGAACCACGTTCAGATTCTTTAATCTCCTTGAAGCTCTGTCTCCTTTACCCACAACCTACTTGGAGAGGGTTACATTTAACATATATTAATTACTTCAGACAATACCAACAAAAAGAGATGCTAAATAAATATCAATTTTAGTTTTTCACAATATTTTCTAAGGGAAAAGTTCATCTCTCATTATTGTTTCTGATATATGAAATTACTCAAATCCATGAAATGAAGAATCATGGATTTTGACTTTCTAAACATTTAGCCAGTGATATCATGGCATCATATGGCAGAGTTATTAAAGAAGGAAATGATTCATGATAAAATTGAGCACAAAAGTACAAAATTTTACACAGCAAGAAATTGAAATGTATCCATAGCATGAAATCATTTAAATCAGACTATACAAAACCCTAGATAGATTTCTGCTGTGTAATATAATAAGGAAAATAAAGAAATTTTAAAAGTTATACCCCCTATATTAAGTCAATATGTTTCTTACAGATGGTACTATGAAATCAACTTTGATGTAATGCCTTCCTTGTGTGACCACAGATTTCCTTGTTCAAAACTGCTATAACAATAAACTCTGTTTAAAACATACATCCAACATAGAAAGTGGAGAAAATATACCATATATGACACTTTTAATGAAAGATTTCCAAATTAATAATATATATGATCTAATTATGGAAAATATCAAAAAAGTACTAAAAATTTTAAGGAGAAAATTAAAAACAAATGTTCAGTCAAGCAAATGCAATCACTGAAAAACCTGTAGCTCTTATGAATCTGGTAGACTTTTCTGATCAGTCTCTTATTAATTATTAAAATATGACTATTATATTTCTTTTTATTTTTTCCTTCTTTTGTTCTTCCTCATTTGATTTCCTTACTTTTTTCTCTTCTTCTCCTCCATTTACTACTTCTCTTTTAATTTCCTTTTCTTTCACTAATTGGCCAAATTTTGTGACCCCATGGACTGTAGCCCACCAGGCTCCTCTGTCCATGGGATTTTCCAGGCAAGAATACTGGAGTGGGTATTCCTCCTCCAGCAGATCTTCCCAACCCAAACGTTGAATACGCATCTCTTGTGTCTCCCGCTTTGGCAGATGTATTCTTTACCACTAGCACCACCTGGGAAACCCAGCAATTGAGAATTTTTCTTATTAAAGTAGTCTGCTATATCTGTATCCTAAAATCAGAGGCCACATCTGTCTCACACCTGCATGAATTGCTTCAGGTCCATGCGCCTCACTACGTTTGTTGCTATTCAGTCCCTCAGTCATCTCCGACTCTTTCCAACCCCATGGACTGCACCACCCCAGGCTTTCCTGTCCTTCACCATCCCCCAGAGCTTTTCCAAACTCACTTCCACTGAGTCAGTGATGCCATCCCACCTTCTCTTCCTCTGTCCTCCCCTTCTCCTCCTGTCTTTAGTCTTTCCCAGAGTCAGGATCTTTTCTAATGAGTCAGTTCTTTGCACCAGGTGGCCAAAGTATTAGAACTTCAGCTTCAACCTCAGTCCTTCCAAAGAATATTCAGTGTTGATTTCCTTTAGGATGGACTGGTTTGATATCCATGCTATCCAAGGGACTCTCAAGTGTCTTCAACACCACAGTTCAAAATCATTAATTCTTCAGGGCTCAGCTTTCTTTATGGTCCAACTCCCACATTTGTACATGACTACTGGGAAAACCATAGCTTTAACTTTATGGACCTTTGTTGGCTCTGGATCACTGAGTAACATGACAATAAACTGAGATACAAGATGTGCTTAATAGTGACTTTATTAGGAAAACCAGCAGATGGAGAAAGTGGTAGACTAATGTCCCACAGAACCATCTTACCCAAGTTAGAATCCAGGTTTATTTTGTACTAAAGAGGGATGAAAAGTGGCTGGGGGGACTGACTGGTTTTTACAGATTTCTAGCTGCCAACCAGGCCCAGGAGGGATATTATTATTCTTTGTTCTTGCATCTGTCCCCATAGAGCTGGTCACAATGTTACTGCAAACCTCCAACAAGACAAATGCTATTCTCTGTTCTGCAATGTTGTATCTCTATATAAACGAAAGGTGTTATGCCTTTAAAGGTCAAGTCCGGGAAGCAGGGGCTTCCCTGGTGGTTCAGACTATAAAGAATCCAAGTATAAGCAGGAGACCCAAGTTCAATCCTTGGGTCAAGAAGATCCACTGGAGAAAGGAGTGGTTACCCATTCTACTGTTCTTGCCTAGAGAATCCCACGGATAGAGGAGCCTGGCGGGCTACAGTCCATGGGGTCACAAAGAGTCAGACATGACCGAGAAGCTAACAGTAGGAGGCAGAGCCTTGGGAATGAGCTACCATGTGTATTTCAGGCTATAATCAATGTTCTTTACAAAGGTTCAGAGCCAGCCTGACTAAGCACAGGAAACAGAGCACAAAATTTATAGATCCTGTGTGGAGTTGATTTGTTTTCAGTTACAATCACACTCAGAAAAGCTAATTCTGCACAAACGGTAATCAGAAAGGAAGCAAATCTTTCATGTCTTGAAGAACATTGCAACCAAGTTTCTTGGAAGACCTACCACTCCCAAAGTCTGCCACTTCTGCACCTCTCTCACACTAAACCTAAATTTCTGTAAAACTCCAGTCCCTTGGTTTCTCTTATCCTAAACCTGTCACTCGTTTGTTTCAAATTAGGCACCCCATCTAAATCATCCCTTTTCCCCCTGACTCTCAGACATTACCGTATTGTGATTCTGAATCACATATATATAAAACTGAAAGGAAGGAAGGAGAGAAGGAAGAAAGGAGAGAAAGAAAAAAAAGGAAAAGAAAGAAGAAAGAAATCTGAGAACTGCAAAGTCTCACCTGCCCTAAGAAGGTGTATGAAAAGCTAAGATGGAGTAGCCTGTCATGTTAATAAATTTTGTCCGTGCCATGATTATGTTACGCATCTTTCTAATGTATGAAAAATGATTTGTGAACACATATTAGTGACCAGGCAACATTAACATAGCATAATTTCCTGAATCCATTTTCCACTATTGAACATTAAGGGTGTTTCCAATGTTTCATTACTATAAATAACGATGCAATTATATTTTGGTACACATCCTCGCCAATATTTGTTATTTATGGTCTTTTTGACAATAGCCGTTCTGACAGGTGTATGAAGATATCTCATCATGGTTTTGATATGCATGGGGGGATGGACAAGATAACAGTAGAGTGTTAAGAGGTACAAACCATTATGTGTAAAATAAAATCTAAAGATATACATACAGCACAGGGAATTTAGACAATATTTTATAATAACATTAAATGGATTACTATCTATAAAAATACTGAATCACTATGTTGTGCATAGGAAACTAATATAATACTGTAAATCAACTAGAATTTAAGAGGAAAAAACTATATCATTCACAATACCATCAAAACAAAAAATAATTAAAAGTAAATTTAACCAAGGAAGGGAAAGATTTGTACAATGAAAACTATAAGACTTTGATTTTTTTTAAATAGACTATTTTTTTACTGTATTAAGGGCATAAAACCCAAGGGTATTTTAACACTTATTGCAATATTAATACATGGCCAAGATCTAATATCTATCTGTGAGTAAAAAAAAAAAATGGCAAAAAGCAAATGAAAAAATATCAGCGTATGTGTTATGCTTATCATGTGTCAAACTTTCAGGATCACTATGGAGCTACTTAGAATCTTCTCTTGCCTAAATCTATTTTAACATATATTTTGCTTACATCATTAAAATCCTTTCACTAAACTACCCTCAAAGAAATCATTCTAAAACAAAAGTAGCCAAGCTATTTCTCTGTAGAAAACAGTCATTGGTTTCCTGTTAGTTATAAGATACAGTCCCAATTTAGCAAATAGCAGCATTTATGAAGTTGTATTTAACCAGCTATCTGGTTTCACGACTTCTAAGCTCCATTGTCCCCAAGATACCAGTTTACTTGCCGTTACACCTGCCTTTACACTTTCCTCCCATTCTGTCCAGGTTGCCTCACTCTTGTGTCTGTCTGGGAAACACCTAGAAATACCAAGATAGATACTACCCCCTCTCTGAGAGCTGTGCTGTTCTATTTATTATTTCCGTGTCAGGCATTATGATGTTAACACTCTATGTGGTCTAGCAATCCTGATTTTTAGCTATATTTCTGCTCCTTTTATTTACTTCATAAAATTGTGGTACGTAGCTCAATGTAAAGCACACAGTAATTTTCAACAAATGCTTTTTGAACTGCACTGAAATTTCATAAATTCTTGCAAACACGAACCAGAAGATTTTTTTACAGTCCTATAAAGCTGGTTGTCCATCAAAGCAATGAAAGTTATAATTCAAGTTAATTAAAGGGCATGAAGAATCAAAGCAATCAGTTCATACTGAATATCCTTAACTATTCAATTGATTTGTCATGATAAAAACATAATTTCATTTTAGTTGAAAAAAAATGTGATTTTGGAGGAGAAAATTCATATTCTCTTGATTGGCTGACATTTTCTATTTATCTTGGTGTAGTTTAAATAGACCTTGAATTGCATGGTTCACCCTGCTTTCTTTTCTGTGCAAAGCAAAGGAATACTCAACAACTGGGAAACCTTATCATCTAACGTTTCAAGGTAATTATTTAAGACTTGTGGCTGTCACTATAATAGTGAACTTCCTCTGTTTACCCAGAAGAAACACAATGACATTTGTCACCATGTTTCAAGGTAATATCAGCTTGAGAGTGTCATGCTTAAACTTTTAAGTATGTAATGTTTAATTTACCCTAGTTTGCTTTAGAAACATTTTATACTTACTCCTTTATCTTCATCTTAGACAACTAATTACTTTTGAAAAATTATACTAATCAATTTCATATTACATTATGTGGTAGGCACTGATAAGTAGCTCTCATTTGTCAAAGATATTCATTTATCAAAGACATTCAGCTCTATGTGAATTATTTGCAAGACATAACATTTTGGATAGCAGTTGTCTTTGGTGATGCTCAAATTAGTTATAGAATGTAAACTGTATGATGAACTGGAGTAAAAATATAAAAGTGGAGAATACAGTAAGAATAAGAAAATAATGTTTAACATATCACATAAAATTGCCATAATGTTTAAATGGAAATAAAGATTTCACATGTAAATAAAATGAGCGTGACCTTTACTTGAATGGTCAAATGGTAGTACTCTTTCTGTTAGTAGTTACATAATGATTGTATTGGTAGTTTACTTCTTTATCAGTTAATAGTATATTTGCAACATTTATTATCTTTAAATGCAATCTAACTCTCTGAACAGATTTTTGACCTGTATGAAAATGAAAGCAAAATGAGGCCCACCCAAAGGAAAAATTTATAAAGAGATTGTTTGGAAGCCTTACCTGATGGTGTGTTAAGTGCAATCCTAAGCCACATAGATCAGACCATTTTGCTTTTGTTAAGTTTTAGCTTATCTCATGCCTGGACCATTACAATATGCTTCTCATTTCTTAACACTAGACTTCCAAAGCCAGCCCAGAATTGAATATCACTATAGTAGAGATCTAAAAATCAAACTTGATCACATCCTTCTTATTTAAAAATCTTTGATGATTTTCTATTGACAAGAGAAGAAAACTGAAAAATAGAAACTGAAATTTTTTATTATGGATCTACGAGTCTTTAAATACTTCTCTAGGTTACTTTTCAAACCTAATCCTTATTCCATTTCACTCTCTAATAAAAATGCTAAGGCTCCTATACATTGAATTTTCTTAGTCTTTCTCAATTGTAGTATATTCTTATAAAGCTTATTTATTTAGCCATTATCTCCTTCTCCAATGGGAAAACTCCTATTCTTCCCTCAAGACACATCTCAAATAGTGGTTTCTTTGTGAAGCATTTAGCAACATTTCCAGAAAGATCTGTAGCACTTTCTTATGTTCTCACACTAAAGCACTTGTCTTCTTAGCTTGAATTACTTGTTTTATCTTATCCCAGACTGTGGGTTCCTCAAAGGCAGAGATTATTCTTTTTTCTAGACTTCTAGCATCAAACACATAGAAGATACTCAAAAAGCATTTTTTTATTAAATACATGAATCGGTAAATGAATGAATGGTTTGTTCTGTGTGTGTGTGTGTGTGTGTGTGTGTGTGTGTGTGTGTGTGTGTTTTCAAGGAGGAAATACAGTTCATGCAAAGCATGATAATCCAACAGGAGTTTATTAACAAAGGGAGCATTTATCAGGATATCATTGTAGAACAGCGACAAGGCATACTGAACTAATCCTAGACAGCAACCAAGTTCTTACCAACCCTAGACTCAATATACGAGGAGAGGGAATAATTACTGGCAACAAGAAGTAGAGAGACGTAGACTTAAATGCTTTGAGAGGTGCAGTAACTTTCGATCAAGTACATAGACTGTTAGAGACCACAATCATGTAAGTTCATTATAGAATAAATACCTTGATTTATCTTATTTCTTCCTGCAAGTGTCTGTTTGTAGTCATTATTGGTAGACTTCACCTAGAAGCTTAGAGGCCTTGGGGTAACCACATATATTAGTGTTCCAATAACAATCCACGTGATGAAGGATGGAGAGTGAGTCTAAGGAGCAAAGGTAGACATACAGCACTGTATTATGTTAACATTATGTTATGCGTAATATTCTCTTGAAGGACAGCCTAATAAGTAACCATATTATCCTTCCTCCCTGCCCAGGTTCTGAAAAATAAAACTTACATTTCAGTAAGAAAATTGGGAAATCAAACCATCGAGGCCAACAGCTTGGCCTCTGTGCAATGGTGCCAAATGGAATATCAGAGATAGAGTTTGGGATGAGATACTAAAGAATAGTTTACTGCTTTGCCAGGCAAAGGAAGGCACAGTGGCCTCTGGTGCCGACCCAGGGGAGTTTGATGAGGATTTTTATGACAGCAGTTTAAGGGCGAAATTGCTGAAAAGATTAGGGCGTGTGCAGGGACTGCACTCCTCTGATCTGCTTTCAGGGAACCTTGGTGAGCTTCTCTGGTTCCTGTAATGTTGCCTCAAGTGGTTAAGGATTGATGCTTTTGAACTGTGGTGCTAGAGAAGACTCTTGAGTGTCCCTTGGACTACAAGGAGATCAAACCTGTCAATCCTAAAGGAAATCAACCCTGAATATTCCTTGGAAGGACTGATGCTGAAGCTGAAGCTCCACTATTTGGGCCACCTGATGCAAAGAGTCAACTCATTGGAAAAAGACTCTGATGCTGGGGGAGATTGAGGGCAAAAGGAGTCAGGGGAGAGCAGACGATGAGATGCTTAGATGGCATCATCAACCCAATGGACATGAGTTAGAGCAAACTCTGGGAGTGAAGGACAGAGAAGCCTGGCATGCTGCAGACCATGGGGTGGCAAAGAGTTGAATACAACTTAGCGACTGAATAACAGTAAGAACAGGTGGTTTCAGGGCTGTTCCTCCCTTGATGAGCAACTGTTCAAATCTGCCCTTTGGAGTTCAGGGAAGGTCATGAGGCTGGGGTCTGCTCCCTACAAACAAGAAGACAGGGTACAGAAGCTGACAGGTGGGAGTGCATTCTCTGTCATCAGCAGTCATTCTCCTGATCAAATCTGAAATCTGATTATCAGAGAGCTGAAAAGCACCAACAAACCTAAAGCCCTATCATTAGCTGCCTTTCTTTGAATTGTCCCTGTGTATCTTAGGATCCAGAGTGACCTTGATCAATACTAAACTTTGATCAACAACAATCTACAGATTTGGACTGATTTGAAACATGAAATCAGATCTTTAGAAATCCTGCCAGCCCACCTTGATCATTTACTAACTGCACGACAACATGACCTGAGATTTAGCATACCCTTGATTGTGGTATTATAGGGCCTTCCCACACGGCACTAGTGGTAAAGAACCCTGCTGCCAATGCAGGAGATGTAAGAGACACAGGTTTGATCCCTGGGTGGGAAACACCCCCTGGAGGAGGGTACCAGTCCTGCTATTCTTCCCCGGAGACTCCCACGGACAGAGGAGCCTGGGGATGAGCACGCTACATGTGCGTGCGCAGTCGTGTCCAACTCTTTGCAACCTCATGGACTGTGACCCACCAGGCTCCTCTGTCCATGGGATTCTCCAGGCAAGAGTACCGGAGTGGGTTGCCATTCCCTTCTCCAGGGGATCTTCCCCACCCAGGGATCGAACCCAGTTCTACTGCATTGCAGGCAGATTGTTTACCGCTTGAGCCCTTGGGGAAGCCCAAGGACAATAGAGTCACGAGCTACAGTCTATTGGGTCGCAGAGTCAGACACAACTGAGGTGACTTAGCATGCATAGCATCATGGAGATGTAGTAAGTAAAGGAGAAGAGAGAGGCACTTAGAGAGAAGCCCTCTCCACTGAATCAAGAGCAGAAAAAGAATGTGTACTGCCCCTAATAATATACTTATCTAGATAATAGGATATTACTTTTTGCTATATTTAATATTTAGAAGAATATATTCTAATTTAGAAACACTAGGTATATTGCCAATATTTTAAAATTAACTTTTGCTGCCTTTTTTTAAATTCAATTTATGTTGAAAATGTATCATGTGTGTATTTGGGGGTTCTGACCCAATTACAGTACGTGGAGGGAGGGAGTTTCCCCAATATCACCAAGCAAGCAGTACTCCAGACCAGACGACCATAGGGTATCCTACAACTGAACGCAGTTCTGTCGCTCTCTACCTGGAGGTGGCCTCAGATCCTGCAGGCTGCAAATAAAAAACGTTTATTTATGGTCTTCAGAAATTATCCTCCAATTAAAATAAATAAATAAATAAAAAACAAAAGAAATGCAATTCAGGAGCCACAGATTCCAGTAACCCCGAAAGAGTGCTCTGAGAAAGAGCCAGAGGCTCATAAAAACAAAACGCCAGGAGGCTGTTAAAAGTCGCCTGGTGGTTGGATGCATGAGACAAGTGCTCAGGGCTGGTGCACTGGGATGATCCAGGGGAGGGAGGCGGGAGGGGGGTTCAGGATGAGGAACACATGTAAATCCATGGCTGATTCATGTCAATGTATGGCAAAAACCACTACAAGATTGTAAAGTAATTAGCCTCCAACTAATAAAAATAAATGGAAAAAAAAAAAAGTCGCCTGGTCAGAATGGTGATTTACTCTGATGCAAGTCAGAAAATAATCATCCTTAAGGACTCACAAGTCATTTTAGCATAGCAGTCAGAAAAATGGATGATTGCCATGAATTATTTTAGGGTAAGGATCTTATAAGCATCCTAAGTTACTGACGGATGTTCTGGATCACTTCCTTGAATCAAAAGGTCGGATTCCATCCCAACTGAGATATGTATAAATTATACTTCCTTGATGACCTCTTGGCTCCATTTTTGAGAGCTCTCTAAACAATATCAACTCCATTTTGATTTTCCTTTCACAATCCCCAGAAGATTTTTTTTTTCCTGGAAAAAAATTTAATCAGTCTATTTGTTAAACAGCAAGCAAAGTCTCTTTCCAGAAAGGGAACTCTTTGGGACAATTTCATTCCAACACTGTCACAGTCTGTGATGGGTAGCCAGATCTGACTGTCTGTTGATCATTTCCCTTAGATAACAAATGTTTCTTTACCACATATTGTTGAGTTCTCTATGCATGCCTATTAGTGCACATTCCTGCAGAATTATATGTTGTCCGTTTAAAGAGTCGCTTGAGGTAGAAAGAGCAAAGAGATAAGGAAGGTGCCATGGGGAAGTAAGTGTATGTCTCCCCCTCATGTTCACTGCAGGAGGCTGTGCTGACCTTGGACCTGAACTTGGCACATTGATGGAGTCTGAATTTCCAGGGGTCTTCTCATGCTCTATTGAGAGAGAATGCATCACCTAGATATTAAGAATCATACTCCATTTAGTCTAAAATGTATGGGAGTGCCCAAGAACAAAACCAAATGTCAGCAGATTGAGTGAGGTTTCCTGATGAAAGGAGCAGTGCTGATCCCCTATCAGAGTTTCAAGACACAGTAGTGTATATACTCTGTAAACGTCACATTGTTTCTATGACTCTGAACACTAGTAGAAGTTAATGCTTGGACTTTGTGTTTCTGGGTAGAATTGCAAATCCATCTCTCCTAGGCTTGCGATTAGTCACCAAAAAGGGAGAGCTGGATCCCTTTCTGAAGATTATAATGGTACCGGCAAGAGCCTCCATCAGTGAAGGACCGCTGTGCCCGGAGAATGGTGCCACCCCACCAGCCATCATGGGCAGAGCAGCGTCGTGGCAGCATGTCTGGGGGCTGCAGCAGAATCGTGTGAAGACTTATTTCTGGGCCCCCATGTGACTGCTATCCGTGGAACTCTTCAAAATAGCTAGAGGACAAGTTGAGAGATGCTAATTTCTGTCATTCAAGCACATAGGATGATGCCTTGGAAACTTGGATATTTAGAGTTACTGTTGATGATGTGGGATAGTCATAAGTTGGTCAAGCCAGAGAACACTCGGGTTACATAAGCCTCATTTGTTATGCAACACAAGCTATAGGATCTTCTTTTTCATTTTTATAACCCAATGTGGAGAGATGAAAATTCTATTCCAGCAACTTTTCCTCCTAAGGGGGTCTCTCTGTTTTGGAAGAGGCTTTGGAAACTGCTATTTAACAAAAATATCTTTTTTTCTCAAAGAAATTACTTTGTTCCCTAAATAAATTAGTTTAATATGCATATAGTCAATTCTTGTTTTACTAACAGAATCTCAACTGATGGGTGAGCCAGTCAATTCAATAAAAGTAATCAATTCAAGACACAAAATAAAAGAAGAAATTGTCAATCTATTCAGTTAGAAAGTAAATTGATTTTTCTTCTACAAAGTCCACAAGGAATAAGATAGGTGGATTATATCAACCAGGGTACTGCTGATTCTGCAAATAGAAAATAAGATAACCTTGATTTCCATATAGTCTGTTATTTCACTGGATGATGAAGATCACAAAGCTCTTTATGGAGTGGGGGTGAGGGTGGAGGAGGAGGAATCATAGGAAAAATTTAATAAATTAATATACTCATTAGAAAGTCTTTGTGATGGAAGGGAAGGTTAAATAAAATCATGGTACTTGCTATAGGGGACATCAAATCACCAAGATGTCCTGGACACTATTGTTGTATATGTTTTCCTCTTAACATTCTCTCAATTAGAGTAAGACTTTTTTTTTTTCCTAATACAAAGAAAAAAGAAAAAATCAAGGTAGCTGGGAATATATGCAATTTTCACAAGCTCCAATATATACCATCTCCTTCTTCAATCTCTACTTAGAGATGTAAGCAGCCAGGTTCCTCTGCCCATGGGATTTTCCAGGCAAGAATACTGGAGGAGCTGCCATTTCCTTCTCCAGGGGATCTTCCACACCCAGGGATCGAACCTGTGTCCCCCGCATTGAAAGCAGATTCTTTACCAACTGAGCCACCAGGGAAGCCCGCTTAGAGATGTCAGCTATGTAGCCTGAGTTAAATTCACCATTTAAAAAAATTCAAAGCAACATAGATTTTGAAGTGATGTTCTCCTTTACCCTGGAGAAAATGTGTGCGTATTTTCAGGAGTGTTAAGAAGAAATAACAAACTCCAAATGGTGACTTTTGCCCCCATGGCAGCAAACCAATATTTAACTTCAGATTCAACTCCGCACAGAAATATGGCCTTTAAAATATGCAATCTGAACTTTTCTAACCAACTCCAGTAAAGAACCCACCTGTCAATGCAGGAGACATAAAGAGACAGGCTGGATCCCTGGGTCAGGAAGACCTCTTGGAAAAGGAAATGGCAATCCACTCCCGTATGTTTACCTGGAGAATTCCATGGACAGAGGAGCCTGGAGGGCTACAGTCCATGGGGTCACGAGGACTTAGCACACCTCTATACCAGTGAGGTAATCTGCATGGCAAAGAAACCTGCTGTTTCTTTTTCCCAAAAGAAGATAACCTGGACTGAATTATTCATTTCTCTTTTCTTGTTAGTAACTCCCTTGCTCCACCCAGCTTCCTACAATAACCTTTCATTATGTACAACCCCTTAGCACCCTTGCTAGGGGAGCTGGGGGCAGGGCTGGCTGGGGCCCAAATCATGAACCATTGAACAAAGCCAATTAAATCTTCAGATTTATTTCATTGAATTTTACTTTTTAACAGTAGAAGACATTATTCAACATATTGTTTAGAGATAGAGGACATAATGATGTCAAGCACCTCAAAAATGTTCATTAATATACTAAGAAATAAAGGAATAACGGGGAAAGAAGGGAGGGAAGGAAGGAGAAGGAAAAGGGGGAAGAATCAGGGGAAGGAGGAAAGCAGAGAAGAAAGGAGGACGGGAATTAAAACATCAAATCTGACTGGAGCTCCCTTCCCAAGGCTGCGTTTCCCTCATCTATCCAGGGGAAGCCCAGGCCTATATGGTCCCTTGGTTCATAACCACTCAAAACAGCACACGTTTGTTTAAAGGCGAGATTCCAGCTGCTACTCTTCCACACGTTTTGCTTTTGTTCAGTTGCTGCTGCTGCTGCTAAGTCGCTTCAGTCGGGTCCGACTCTTCACGACCCCATGGACTGCAGCCCACCAGGCTCCTCCGTCCATGGGATTTTCCAGGCGAGAGCCCTGGAGTGGGGTGCCACTGCCTTCTCCGTGTTCAGTTGCTAAGTCAGGTCCAACTCTTTGTGACCCCACGGACTGTAGCATGCAGGCTTCCCCGTCCTTCACTATCTTCCGGAGTTTGCTCACACTCATGTTCATTGAACCGGTGATGCTATCTAACCACACACTGACTGAGTTCTATTCAGTGTGGTGATAAATTGGGAGCTTGGGGTTGACATTCACACACTGCTGTGCCGACTATTTATGACCCCATGGACTGCAGCCAGCCAGGCTCCTCTATCCACGGGGACTCTCCAGGCAAGAACACTGGAGCAGGTGGCCTCGCCCTCCTCCAGGGGGTCTTCCCAATCCAGGGCTCAACCCCAGGTCTACCCACTTTGCAGGCGGATTCTTTACTGTCTGAGCCACCTCACTACTATACATAAAATATTAGCAGATAACCAGCAAGGACCTACTATTACAGCACAGGGAACTATCCTCAATATTCTGGAATAATCTATATGAGAAAAGAGGTTAAAAAGAGTGAACATATGTATATGTATAACTGAACCACTACGCTATACATCTGAAACTACCACACCACTGTAAATCAACTACACTCCAGTAAAACTAAAAGAGAAAAGAAAAGCCACGGCATTTTCATCCTCAGGGAAAATTCCATCTTTTTATTTTAGATCACTCTCCGTCTCACTGCAAAGCTCTGCGCTCTTCTGCTTTCTCCTCTGCCCTCCAACATTTCTTCACCCATTATCAGCGTTTCTCCTCTCTCCCACCGGCTCCTGTCTCCTATGCTATGAACAGGCCCAATCCTCCGTACGCTTGGAAAGTTCTCCCTTGACCTTACTATTCCATTGGCTCTTCCCATTCTCATCTTCTCAACCAAACTTTTCCTGAACAAGTGGAGCAGTGCCTCTGCTTGTGTTTGCCCCTTAAGCTCCGGCAGCCTGACGTCTGCCCCCCACGTGTGGGCAGAGCCTCCGCCCAGCTGCCGGTTGATACATATAGCCCGCCCCCCACCCCAACCCCGGAGCGCCTGAGTCACTAGGCTTTCTGTACTGTAGGACACTCGCCTCTGGAGCTCTCTACTTCTCCCCTTTAACACACGTTCTTGTGCTTTTTCCTTTCTCTCATCACCCCATCTAAGCCTCCTGCTTGACCCTCGGTCTTTAACATGGGCTTCCCTGGCGGCTCAGAGGTAAGGAATGCACCTGCAATGCAGGAG
Source organism: Muntiacus reevesi (assembly GCF_963930625.1). Lineage (NCBI taxonomy): Eukaryota > Metazoa > Chordata > Mammalia > Artiodactyla > Cervidae > Muntiacus > Muntiacus reevesi. The sequence continues at coordinate 58,165,458 of NC_089264.1, read as the reverse complement.
CTGCAGGAGATGCGGGTGTGATCCCTGGGTTGGAAAGATCCCCTGGAGGAGGAAATGGCAACCCGCTTCAGTATTGTGGCTGGGAAAACATACTGGAGTGGGTCGCCATTTCCTCCTTCAATTAAAAAGAAATAAAAGTAATTGTGTTCTCAGTATCAGATTGATAGAAAATGAAATGAAACAAAGCACAGTTACCAAGCATCTGAGCACATAATGCTGAAGAGGAGCACATACTCTTGGCACTTGTCTTCCTCCGGGTCATCTAAAGGAAGAAGGCACAAGTCCGACAGCTTCTGAATGGAGTGCTGGAGGCCCGCCTGCCAAGGCAAGAGACGTAAGAGACGCAGGTTCCATCCCTGGGTTGGGAAGATGCCCTGGAGGAGGGCACGGCAACCCACTCCAGTCTTCTTGCCCGGAGAATCCCTTGAACAGAGGAGCCTGGTGGCTGCAGTCCATGAGGTTGCAAAGAGCTGACACGACTGAAGCAACTCAGCAAGCCTGCAGAGGTCTTTAGTATTTCCATGTTTCATTACGTATCTCTTTTCCTTTCACCATGTTCAGTCTCTCTAATGTCCGCTCTTCAATATTCAAATTTTATCTGTAACTGCATCAGAGATGTACAACATGGATTTATTATGGGGATGAAATAAAAATGATCTCTGTTCTTATCCAAAGCAAACCATTCAATATCAGAGTAATTCAAGTCTATGCCCCAACCACTAATGGCGAAGATGCTGAAGTTGAACAGTTCTATGATGACCTACAAGGCCTTCTAGAACTAACACCCCAAAAAGATGTCCTTTTCATTATAAGGGACTGGAATGCAAAAGTAGGAAGTCAAGAGATACCTGGAATAACAGGAAAGTTTGGCCTTGGAGTACAAATAGAAGCAGGGCAAAGGCTAACAGAGTTTTGCCAAGAGAATGCACTGGTCATACCAAACACCCTCTTCCAACAACACAAGAGAAGACTCTACACATGGACATCACCAGATGGTCAACACCGAAATCAGACTGATTATATTCTTTGCAGCCAAAGATGGAGAAGCTCTTTACAGTCAGCAAAAACAAGACCTGGAGCTGACTGTGACTCAGATCATGAACTCCTTACTGCCAAATTCAGACTTAAGCTGAAGAGAGTGGGGAAAACCACCAGAACATTCAGGTATGACCTGAATCAAATCCCTCTACGATTACACAGTGGAAGTGAGAAATGGATTCAAGAGATTAGATCTGATAGACAGAGGGCCTGAAGAACCATGGACGGAGGTTCCTGACATTGTACAGGAGGCAGTGATCAAGGCTATCCCCAAGAAAAAGAAATGCAAAAGGCAAAATGGTTGTCTGAGGAGGCCTTACAAATTGCTGAGAAAAGAAGAGAATCTAAAGGCAAAGAAGAAAAGGAAAGATATACCCATCTGAATGCACAGTTCCAAAGAATAGCAAGGGGAGATAAGAAAGCCTTCCTCAGTGATCAATGCTAAGAAATAGAGGGAAACAATAGAATGGGAAAGACTAGATATCTCTTCAAGAAAATTAGAGATACCAAGGGAACATTTCATGCAAAGATGGGCTCAATTAAGGACAAAAATTGTATGGACCTAACAGAAGCAGAAGATATTAAAAAGGGGTGACAAGAATACACAGAAGAACCATATAAAAAAGATCATAGTGACCCAGATAACCATGATGATGTGATCACTCACCTAGAGCCACACATCCTGGAATTCAAAGTCAAGTGGGCCTTAGGAAGCATCATTACTAAGAAAGCTAGTAGATGTGGTGAAATTCCAGTTGAACTATTTCAAATCCTAAAAGATGATGCTATGAAAGTGCTGCACTCAATATGCCAGCAAGTCTGGAAAACTCAGCAGTGGCCACAGGACTGGAAAAGGTCACTTTTCATTCCAATCCCAAAGAAAGGCAATGCCAAAGAATGTTCAATCTACTGCACAATTGCACTCATTTCACAGGCTAGCAAAGTAATGCTCAAAATTCTCGAAGCCAGGCTTCAACAATAAGTGAACCAAGAACTTCCATATGGACAAGCTGGTTTTAGAAAAGGCAGAGGAACCAGAGATCAAATTGCCTACATCCTTTGAATCATCAAAAAAGCAAAAGAGTTCCAGAAAAACATCTACTTTGGTTTTATTGACTATGCCAAACCCTTTGACTGTGTGGATCACAACAAACTGTGAAAAATTCTTCAAGAGATGAGAATACCAGACAACCTGACCTGCCTCCTGAGAAATCTGTCAAGAAGACAGATGCAGGTCAAGAAGCAACAGTTAGAAGTGGACATGGAACAGACTGATTCAAGATTGGGAAAGGAGGACACCAAGGCTGCATATTATAACCCTGCTTATTTAACTTACATGCAGAGTACATCATATGAAATGCCAGGCTGGATGAAGCACAAGCTGGAATCAAGTTTGCAGGGAGAAATATCAATAAACTCAGATATGCAGATGACACCATGCTTATGGCAGAAAGCAAAGAAGAACTAAAGAGCTTCTTGATGAAAGTGAAAGAGGAGAGTGGAAAAGTTGCCTTAAAACTCAACACTCAAAAAATGGGCATTTGGTCCCATCACTTCATGGCAAATAGATGGGGAAACAGTGGAAACAATGACTGACTTTATTTTCTTGTGCTCCAAAATCACTGCTGATGGTGATTACAGCCATGAAATTAAAAGACACTTGCTTCTTAGAAGAAAATCTGTGACCAGCCCAGATAGCATATTAAAAGGCAGAGACATTTTGCCAACAAAGGTCCATCTAGTCAAAACCATGGTTTTTCTAGTGGTCATGTATGGATGTGAGAGTTGGACTATAAAGAAAGCTGAGCACCAAAGAATTGATGCTTTTGAACTGTGGTGTTGGAGAAGACTCTTGAGAGTCCCTTGCACTGCAAGGAGATCCAACCAGTCTATCCTAAAGGAGATCAGTCCTGGGTGTTCATTGGAAGGACTGATGCTGAAACTGAAACTCCAATACTTTGGCCACCTGATGGAAAGAGCTGACTCACTGGGAAAGACCCTGATGCTGGGAAAGATTGAAGGCAGGAGGAGAAGGGTATGACAGAGGACGAGATGGTTGGATGGCATCACCAACTCAATGGACATGAGTTTGAATAAGCTCCAGGAGTTGGTAATGGACAGGGAAGCCTGGTGTGCTGCAATCCATGGGGTTGCAAAGAGTTGGACACAAGTGAGCAACTGAACTGAAATAAAAATAGGCACATTAAATATTTAATATCATGCTTGCAAGATAGGAAAGCCTCAACAAAGTGTGGTCATTATTTCATCTCAGAGACTTTTCAACTCAGCTCTAGGTTATTTGATAGTTCCCAAATATGACTCCATCACACAACTCCTTGATGAATGTTACTTTAAATCTATGACTATGCACTGCATCTGTATATCCAATGATAACATTCAAGACATGTTCAAAATTAAACTTTGCATATACTTTCTCACCTACTTACTTCCACTTCCTCCTTCAACCCCCAAAAAAGGTCTGTTGCTCTTGCTTACATGTTCCCAATTTTCCCTGAAGGCAAACTGTCTCTCAAATCTAACACATGTCATTTAAATTCCTTTCTCCTGGATCTTACTCGCTGCACATTGACCTCACTTTTCCCACACCCAGCCTCTCTCCACACATGGTGGAGTCTACCTACTCAGCAACCAGAACCCACCCTCCTCTCTAACTGACCCTGTTGACTTCAGGTTCCTGCCATCTCCTTTCTGAACTGCAGCAACATCCTTATGGTAGCCTCTTAGTCATCACCTCATTAGTCCATCTGAAAATCATCTATCTTTTAAATTCCAAATAATTAGTTCTCCATCCTACAGAGTCTAATTTCCACCATCCCAGAAAAATCAACTGTTACGATCTAATCATTGTTAGGGTCAAGCAACATGAAAGGGTAAGATTCAAATCTGGGTTCTGCTTCCTTGTAACTATATGATATCCAGTAAGACACTTAGCTTCTCTTTGCCTCATTTTCCCCACCTGTAAAATGGGCGCAGTAGTTATGTGGCCTTGCAGTTATGAATACCCTGAAAAATGACATGCTCAGTAGGCTTTAGTTATATGCACATGTGGAGAATTATGTGGGTCTTATTAGGCAGTAAATTATCATTTTTGTTGTACTAGGCTGTCTTGTCTTCACTGCTGGATTATAAGATCTTTTAGGAAAGATTTTACACTATGATAAATCTCTGTATCTCTAAAACTTAAGGCTGTGTCTGACATTTAGTAGCTCTTCAGTAAATATTTGTTAAACATATAAAATAATGAATACTTGCTCTTGTTATAGAGATATTAGTGGGTGGGAAATAATAAGAACTCAGCAGCTCCATCACAACCGAGAATCCTTTATTAAAGGCCTTTGGCTACTCTCCAGTTGCAACCAGAACATATTTGTAAGTCAATATTCTTTATTCTTGGGTGCTGCAAAGTAACTTTCTGAAGGTCGGGGAGTGGGAATCAAAACAACAGGCTTTGTTTTAGTTTAGTTTTGCCCTGGTTAAAATGATCACCACTCAGGGTGGTACTACTAGTTATCTTAGGGTATTCAAAAATCTAATTAATGATTTTATGCATTTGAATAATATCCTATAACAGCTAATTATTTACACCTAGTAAGCACACTGAAGCAAAAGTAAAAATTTCCAAACCATACAGAAAATTCAGTGAAAAGGAGTTTTGGGGTTTGCAAGCATGGCCATGCCTGGCTTAACACTGTGACGTCAGTAAAGAACACTCTTCTTAAGTCAGGGACCTCCCCCCAGACTCTTGCTCACCCCAAGCACAATTTGCAATGCAGAGCAACCACCGCCCTACCCATGAACACTTAGTCCTCAGAGGCCCCGAGGAATTGGCCATCATAGCTTTCAATTTGAATATACACCACTGTGAGGCTCAGTCTCAGGAATGATAGTTGTCTCAGGGAAGAAAGAATTGGACAAAAGCTTCATCTTCAGCAGCCGTCAGTTTAAGAAGTCCATGGACCTGCCCTAAGCTTAACTGGTGGGTGACCTCCTGTGTCTGTGTCTGCTCTCCACTCCGCATGCCAGCATCCCGCCTTCTGGGACTGGGTGTGATGGACTTTTCTTTGCAGGCATCCCATTTCATACTGTAGGTGTGGGATTGACTTCACTCCCATCATAATCCTCATTTTGTGTAATCAGCTCTTAGTAGGTAACAGCTGTGCTTCAGTCAGCGGTTTACAGTGTGTCGGAGAAAAGATTTTATTACCAGAAAACTAAGATCATGGCATCCGATCCCATCACTTCAAGGCAAACAGATGGGGAAACAGTGGAAACAGTGGCTGACTTTATTTTGGGGGGCTCCAAAATCATTGCAGATGGTGACTGCAGCCATGAAATTGAAAGACACTTACTCCTTGGAAGGAAAGTTATGACCAACCTAGACAGCATATTAAAAAGCAGAGACATTACTTTGCCAACAAAGATCTGCCTAATCAAGGCTATGGTTTTTCCAGTGGTCATGTATGGATGTGAGAGCTGGACTATAAAGAAAGCTGAGCACTGACGAATTGATGCTTTTGAACTGTGATGTTGGAGAAGACTCTTGAGAGTCCCTTGGACTGCAAGGAGATCCAACCCGTCCATCCTAAAGGAAATCAGTCCTGAATATTCATTGGAAGAATTGATGCTGAAGCTGAAACTCCAATACTTTGGCCACCTGATGTGAAGAACTGACTCATTTGAAAAGACTCTGGGTGGCTTCACAGAATGAGTTTGGAAGTTTACCTTCTTCTGCAATTTTCTGGAAGAGTTTGAGTAAGATAGGTGTTAGCTCTTCTCTAAATTTTTGGTAGAATTCAGCTGTGAAGCCATCTGGTCCTGGGCTTTTGTTTGCTGGAAGATTTCTGATTATAGTTTCAATTTCCTTGCTTGTGATGAGTCTGTTAAGATCTTCTATTTCTTTCTGGTTCAGTTTTGGAAAGTTATACTTTTCTAAGAATTTGTCCATTTCTTCCAAGTTGTCCATTTTATTGGCATAGAGCTGCTGGTAGTAGTCTCTTATGATCCTTTGTATTTCAGTGTTGTCTGTTGTGATCTCCATTTTCATTTCTACTTTTGTTAATTTGATTCTTCTCCCTTTGTTTCTTAATAAGTCTTGCTAATCATTTGTCAATTTTGTTTCTTTTTTCAAAAAATCAGCTTTTAGCTTTGTTGATTTTTGCCATCGTCTCTTTAGTTTCTTTTGCATTTATTTCTGCCCTAATTTTTAAGATTTCTTTCCTTCTACTAACTCTGGGGTTCTTAATTTCTTCCTTCTCTAGTTGCTTTAGGTGTAGATCTAGGTTATTTATCTGACTTTTTTCTTATTTCTTGAGGTAAGCCTGTAATGCTATGAACTTTCTCCTTAGCACTGCTTTTACAATGTCCCATAGGTTTTGGGTTGTTGTGTTTTAATTTTCATTCATTTCTATGCATATTTTGATTTCTTTTTTTATTTCTTCTATGATTTGTTGGTTATTCAGAAGTGTGTTATTTAGCCTCCATATGTTTGAATTTTTAATAATTTTTTTTCTGTAATTGAGATCTAATCTTACTGCACTGTGGTCAAAAAAGATGACTGGAATGATTTCAGTTTTTTTGAATTTACCAAAGCTAGATTTATGACCCAGGATGTGATCTATTCTGGAGAAGGTTTTGTGTGCACTTGAGAAAATGGTGAAATTTGTTGTTTTGGGGTGAAATGTCATATAGATATCAATTAGGTCTAGCTGGTCCATTGTGTCATTTAAAGTTTGTGTTTCCTTGTTGATTTTCTGTTTAGTTGATCTATCCATGGTTGTGAGTGGGGTATTAAAGTCTCCCACTATTATTGTGTTACTATTAATTTCCTCTTTCATACTCGTTAGCGTTTGCCGTACATATTGCGGTGCTCCTATGTTGGGTGCATATATATTTATAATTGTTATATCTTCTTCTTGGATTGATACTTTAATCATTATGTAGTGTCCTTCTTTGTCTCTTTTCACAGCCTTTATTTCAAAGTCTATTTTATCTGATATGAGTATTGAGACTCCTACTTCCTTTTGGTCTCCGTTTGCGTGAAATATTTTTTTCCAGCCCTTCACTTTTAGTCTGTATGTGTCCCTTGTTTTGAGGTGGGTCTCTTGTAGACAGCATATATAGGGGTCTTGTTTTTGTATCCATTCAGCCAGTCTTTGTCTTTTGGTTGGGGCATTCAATCCATTTACATTTAAGGTAATTATTAATAGGTATGGTCCCATTGCCATTTACTTTGTTGTTTTGGGTTCACGTTTATACAACCTTTCTGTGTCCATCAGCAGATGAATGGATAAGGAAGTTGTGGTACATATACACCATGGAATATTACTCAGCCATTAAAAAGAATTCATTGTAATCAGTTCTAATGAGATGGATGAAACTGGAGCCCATTATACAGAGTGAAGTAAGCCAGAAAGATAAAGACCAATACAGTATACTAACACATATATATGGAATTTAGAAAGATGGTAATGATAACCCCATATGAAAAACAGAAAAAGAGACACAGATGTACAGAACAGACTTTTGGACTCTGTAGGAGAAGGTGAGGGTGGGATGTTTCAAGAGAAGAGCATCGAAACATGTATATTATCAAGGATGAAACAGATCACCAGCCCAGGTTGGATGCATGAGACAAGTGCTCGGGCCTGGTGCACTGGGAGGACCCAGAGGGATCGGGTGGAGAGGGAGGCGGGAGGGGGGATCGGGATGGAGAATACATGTAAATCCATGGCTGATTCATGTCAATGTATGACAAAAACCACTACAATATTGTAAAGTAATTAGCCTCCAACTAATAAAAAAAAGACTCTGGGAAAGATTGAAGGCAGCAGAAGGGGACAACAGAGGATGAGATGGCTGGATGGCATCACCAACTCAGTGGACATGGGTTTGGGTAAACTCTGGCAGTTGGTGATGGACAGGGAGCCCTGGCGTGCTGTGGTCCATGGGGTCACAAAGAGCGACTGAACTGAACTGAACTGACGGGGGTCAATACATGCTCCTTTGTGCATTGACTGTACTGTATCTCGGTAAAAGAGAAAGACTGCAAAGCTCTGTATGATCCCTATTGTCCTTTCCCAAGACCGTTTTCCCTGAAGGTCGTATCTCAGGTGATTTGGGTGTAGTTACTGGTCTCTACCTTGTGCTATGTGCTTAGGCGCTCTGCCCTGTCCAACCTTTCAACCTCATGGACTGCAGCCCGCCAGGCTCCTCTGTCCATGGAATTCTCCAGGCAACAATACTGGAGTGGGTTGCCGTTCTCTTCTCCAGGACTCTGACCCAACCCAGGGATCAAACCCAGGCCTCCCGCATTGCAGGTGGATTCTTTACTGCCTGAGCCACGAGGGAAGCCCAATCTCTACCTTGAGATCATCCCCGATGCCAGGCAGAAGTTTAATAATAGGCTGTGGGTAAGCATCTTCAATTGCACATGGCTAACCTTTTTTTTATACCTTTAGATAGAAGACAGACAGATGCATGCATCCATGTGTGCTAAGTCACTTCAGCTGTGTCTCACTCTTTGCAACCCCATGGACTGTAGCCCTCCAGGGTCCATGCGGTTCTCCAGGCAAGAATACTGGAGTGGATTACCATGGCCTCCTCCAGGGGATCTTCCTGGCCCAGGGATTGAACCCACATCTCTTACCTCTCCTGCATTGACAAGAGGGTTCTTTACTGACCCAGATAGATAGGAATAGTGATATAAATATATACCACAAAAAAAATTCACTTTAGTATAGTATCCTTAAATATTGTACTTACTCTTAATGCCTTTTCGGGGTGGGGGGGAAGACCTCCTTTTCTTTTCTTAATACACATGTTTATAGTGCTACATATGTCTGAGAAAACATTTCAAAGTTACTGAACTTTGAAACCTACAAGGCTACCCAAAAATTTTAAATTTCAAAAGACACCAAGTAAGAAAGCCTGGATCTTGAGGGGGCCAGATGTAGGTCCAGGTGTTGGTCTATCACTTGCCTTAGTGACCTCAGCCAGTCTTTTCTATATGTCAGGACCTCAGTTTTCTCATCCATAAAGTGAGTAGAGTCCTTCTCTGACCACTCTGTCCCCACCTCCAATTCACTATCTGTACCAACAGTCTGCTCCTCCCATTGATAGCACTGATATCTATAATTTTCTCTACTTGTGATTACTTAATCAAGCTGATGAATACTCTCAGAGCTGAACCCAGCATCCTCGTGCAGCACACACTCATATCTAATAGCTAAGTTCAACAATTCTTCATGATTTTGAAAAAGAGTCCTTGATGTGCCATAATGAGGCCTGGACTTGAAATTCTTCTCTACATATAAATTTTGTGGCTGTGGAAAAAGAACTGAATTAACATTTTAAATCTAATTCCTAATCTGAGGAGATCATATGCAACATCTACCTACCTTTCTTTATGGACTTGATATGGGTCTTGAAAAAGATAGCTCCACCAAAGCATCTAGCACTCATAAAATTCACTATCTGCACTTTAACTTGAAAGTATCCATTTCCTTTTAGTAAAATTCATCATAAGTAAAATTCAGCTTGTTTTATTCTTCAAGGTCAATGTAAAAAAACAAAACAAACAAAAAAATGGTTACTGCTTTTGTAAGAAAAACTGCAAATTATTAGTAATGACAATTATATAAAATATTAAAAATATGTATAGAATTACCTGATGTTAGAGCAATTAATCAGTTAATATGACTCTAGGTTAAGGAGCATAAATTTTTTGCCAAAGGTTAAAAGGATACTTAAAAGAAAAATGATGAATTTTAAAAGAAGGCTGAAATAGTAAGACTGCAACAATGTTGAGTACTGGCTATTAGTGTGGCCCAGAGTAACCACACTCTAAGAATTCAGAGAAACCGCAATCCAGCAATAATAACTGCTAATAACAATCCTGGCAAATGCAATAACAGCACTCAATATGCATTTATGACGTCTTATGTCAGAACTATGTTTCTGTGTATTAAATCTCATCGTATTTTCTCTACAGTGCTGTAAAGTTAGGTTCTGCTAATACTCACGTTTTAGAGATGAGGAAACTGGGGCTTAGAGAAGTTGAGTAAGTTATCCAAACCCAGCTTTGGAGATTCCGAAGTTATCACTAAGAAAAGAGAAAATAATACTTGAAGACCGAATGGTTGAAGACAACACTTCTGGGTGCAAGGCTGTGGCTGCACCCTTCTTTACTTTGCCTGCCAGCCTGAGAAGTCATTTACTGCAACTGCTCAGGTGCTGAACATTCAGGCATTACATGCGTCAGTAGCTCAGCCGTGTCTGATCCTCTGGGACCGCATGGGCTGTAGCCCGTCAGACTCCTCTGTCCAAGGAATTCTCCAGGCAAGAATATTGGAGTGGGTTGCCATTTCCTTCTGCAGGGAATCTTCCTGACCCAGGGATCAAACCCAGGTCTCCCGCATTGCTGGCAGATTCTTTACCGTCTGAGCCCCAACAACTGCCCAAACAAATAAAACTGCTGTTGGTCTAGTTCCTCCTGCTGACACACATATGGACAGAGTGTGGGTCAGGGAACTTTTACTCAGCTAAACAAGAAACCAGGTATCGAACTAGCAGGAAGACTTGATTTAAAGAGCAAGGCCTGGGTGGGTCCCCACCATCTCCAACCCCCCCCCCCCGCCCCCCCGCTCCCGACACCATAGGCATCAAACAAGATCTCAATATACCCACTGGGATATTAATTTATTATCATAATTGCATAATTAAATGACTAACACTCTTTCTCATTTCTTCTTTAGGTACCATTTAAAATCACAATTATGTAATTAAGCATTTAGAAGTATTGTTTCTTCATTCTTTTTTTTAAGTGAAGTATTTCATCCAATTTTTAGTTTTGTTGTTAATGCTTTCATTTTAGATATTTTTCACCGGACTCATTCTATATTTTAATGATCTCTTTGGATTAATACTCAATCCAGAAAACAAAAATCTGAATTAAATAGACTTTACACATTTAGCCAGTAATTTAATTTTCATGTGTCAAGCATTGTCTATAATTTCCAAGTCGGTATATTCAACTCTCTGATGGAATAAATATAAGAATAATTGAATATTTTCTTTAATAGATGATTCAGGATTTTACAAGATTCTGAGATACTCGATATAAACAAACAAAAAAACAGAAGAGATATTACTTTATTTTTCTGTTTGTTTCATCATTAGAGAATCAAAGTGATGAAATGACCTCACCAAGATCACACATCTAGCTAAAGATATCCAGGGCTAGACAGAGGTCCCATGCAGATTCCCCATTAGCCTCGCTATTCAGAGTGTAATGTGAGGACCCGCAGCACCAGAAGCACCAGGGAGCATGTGCAGAATATAGAGTCTCAGGCCCCACCAGACATGCTGAGTCAAGATCCACATTTTACGAAATCCTTAAGTGACGTGTGTTACATGAAAGCTTGAGGAGTTACACTCTCTAGCACACTGCCAATTTTCCTAATTTTCTACCTATAAAATGCCGTGGTCCTGGGAAGATGAATTAGCCTAGAACTTAAAAAGAAATTTAGAGAAACTAAGGCCTGGAAATTTTTAAAAACTTATATTGAATCATTTCAAATGCATATTTTTATTTTTAGGCAGCTTTTCAAAGAAATAACTCATGATTATATTTGCAATTACAAATATAAACTGTTATCTATATATGTGTTTAATATAATATGTATGTTATACTGAAAGAGTTGTGTATCTCAGATTTCTATTGGGCTTCACATTTCTTCATCCCTAGACATCTATGCAGGAGAGCATCTGCATAGCTCATCAACCCATCTTTGACAGATCAGGCCATCACCTATTAGAAGCACACTATTGCCACCTGCTGACACCGCTATAGAAAAGCTAGTGAACTGTCCTCTGCATAGACATGATCACCAGGACAAGTATCCCAACTTATGATTCAAAAATTGAAATCAATATACAATGTGCAGTCTACTGACCAATGCAGAAAGCCCCATACCTGTGTGAAATGAGTACTGAAGAACCATTAGTTATGAGAAATTCATTTCTTCATCCCACCTTGTTCCTTGTCTATATGTTTCTGTAAAAGGGGTGCTTTCTTTCCCCTATATTTAATTTACAATGCATTAATATCATCATACTTTAATATCTTTCTATCATGTAAAGACAAATTTTTAACGTCTATTTTATTTTTCTCTTCAACTTTGATTAATTTACGCCCAGAAAAATCTCCCTTCTCTTCCCCACATCATAGAATACCTGACCTTAAGAAAGGCAACTAAATAGACAGTTCTAAAAATATTTAAAAACCAGCTTAAAATGATTCAGTTCAGTTCAGTTGCTCAGTCGTGTCCGTCTCTTTGTGACCCCATGAATCGCAGCATGCCAGGCCTCCCTGTCCATCATCAACTCCCTGAGTTTACTCAAACTCATGCCCATCGAGTCAGTGATGCCATCCAGTCATCTCATCCTCTGTCATCCCCTTCTCCTCCTGCCCCCAATCCCTCCCAGCATCAGGGTCTTTTCCAATGAGTCAACTCTTCGCATGAGTTGGCCAAAGTCCTGGAGTTTCAGCTTCAGCATCAGTCCTTCCAATGAACACCCAGGACTGATCTGGTTTAGGATGGACTGGTTGGATCTCCTTGCAGTTTACTCAGAGTTTATATAATCAGTGGAAAGAACCTTGAGAATCTCAAAATTTTGTCCAAGAAGTCTCAGAAATTCCACTGGTTAGCAAAGATAATTTTTATCACAGCTGTTTTCTTTTTGATGATGATTAATTATGGCATCTTTTAAAGAGATCCCATTAAGGGAGAACAATTGTCTATCCCAAATATTTCACCACTGGATACTGTGATACCTTGTTGAAAAGGGATGCAAAATATCCCTCATATCAGAGTTACAATGAAGAAAATTCCTACATTTCGCTTTTAAACATCTTGAGCATCTGTGAGGAGAGAATGTTACTTCAATATTAGCAAAATTTAAAGGAATGAATTCAAAGGAGAAGAAAGTTAATTCCTGAAGATGTATGTACTTTCAAACCGTAAAGCGTCAATTTAGTGTGTTAAGAAATGGCTAAACATAAAACTCTCAAAAGGAATGAGAACAAAAGGAAATTGAATTTTAAGAGTTTTTCTGATTAAGATTTATAAGAAATCACTTCCATTTGCACTGGGCAGTTAAACAAGCAAGGGAAATGTCACCCAAGACTTTTTCAATAGGGAAGAGAGATTGAGCGCTAGTGGAACAAGGGCATCCCATCTGGCGCTAGTGGTGAAGAATCCACCAGCCAATGCAGGAGATGCAGGAGACGTGGGTTCAGTCCCTCAGTCAGGAAGACCCCCTGGAGGAGGAAATGGCAGCCCATTCCAGGATTCTCACTGGGCAAATCTCACGGGCAGAGGAGCCTGGCAGCCTACTGTCCATAAGGTCACGAAAAGTCAAACATGACTGAGCACGTGCATGCGTGCGCTGCTACTGGAGCACGAGACGCAGGTTCCTAAGTGGGGGATGAGCTGGTGGCGGAGGAACGGAGGACTTCAGAGTAGACGCTGCCGGCAGCATCAGGCTGCTTATATTTGCTAACTGCTGCTTATTTGTTAGGTTCCTACCTTTCCACAGAAACTGAAAGATAGGCATGCTATGGTTCTTGATAATTACTTTCAAAAGGATGTCTCAGGTCTCTGAGAAGGACATTCCTGAGTTATGAAACCGGCAAACGGCTAAGAAATGTATATGCTAAGTGGTAAAGGAAGAATCTATAATTGCAAGTTTCCTAAAGTAAACGTTCAAAAAAAGGAGGGAGGGGGTCAGGGGCTTATGTCAAGGAAGACATGTACCTAAAGTTTAATCAAGCTTAGGGAGTTAGAGCCTTCGAGGTCAACATCCAGTTGTGTTTAAAAGTGTGTTAACAAGCTTTAAAAAATACGTGTTTTCTGCATTCATAAAGTATGAGTAGGAAATAAATAACCTGTATTTTCTTTACTGATTCATAAACTGGCTCTGAAAGTAATCTGAAAAGAGAATTCTTAACCTATAGCAAAAGTATTACAATAATTGAATGATCTAGCAATAAGAAGGCTCTGAGGGCCAGACTCATTCAAACATGTTAGTTTTTGCAAGCTTGTTTTAAAAGTCTATTCATCTAATGCTATAGGTGACTCTTTATTTTCATTGGGTAATTCTCATTTTTTTCTTAAATTGAAGTGAATTTATTTCCACTTTGAAATTGTGTTAATTAGCTATTCCCCTAAAATCATTACCATGGAATCATTGCAAACAATGACATTACAATGACATACAACAATGAATGTTTATTTCTCATGCTTTTGCAGGTTCAGTTGTTTTAGGTAGGGCTTAATGGAGTGATTTAATATTTGTCCACATCCTTTCCCCACAATTAACATGCAAACACAGGCATATCCTTCTCAGGAGAATGGTAGAAGCACCATAGCAAGCAGAAATATGTGAGGTCTCTTAAAGACTAGGCATTCCATTACTTTGCCTAATATTGGCCAAAGAAATTCACACAGTTGAGACTAGCATCAGAGTGGAGAAACGCTGCCAAGTTACAAGGCAAAGGGCACAGACGCAGGGACCAGTGAAAAATTAGGGATATTAATGCAATCTGCATATTGATGATAGATGTCATTATTAAATAGTCATTAAAAACTTGAATAATGTTGACGACTTCTATTTTCTCTCATAAAAATATGATAAGGTCAAAGGCTGAAGGAAACACAACTAGCATTAAAGAACAAACGCCATTTAATTGAGTGGAAATGGAGAAAAGGCATTTGTGGAAGAGAAAACACTATAAACAGTACTCCAGTTGGGAAACACCGCACATTCAGAAAGATTTCATTTGAAAGGAGTAATGGGCACTTGAAAAGGAATCACTGAAAATATTGTTGAGAGAAACTATTGACATCCTTCACTAGACCATCGCCTCTGTCCCATTGCTCAACCATAAATTACCCTTGGAGTAAGTTTTCTTTCTATCTTTACCCTCCTTGGTTGACTCAATTTCAGCACTCAAATTTAAGCAAATGTCTCACAAAGCTGAATTTCCAATCACCACCCTCCTTATATTCAGTCTCTATTTCCAACTGTGTTCTAAATATCTGTAACAGAATATCCTACTAAAGAAAGATGCTCTTTACAACTGCGTTTCCCTCACTCCAGCACAATTTGTCTCTCGTATTCCCCATCTCAGGCTTCCCTGGTAACTCAGCAGTAGACACTTGGACTGCAATGCAGGAGCCTGCCTGCCGTGCAGGAGACGTGAGTCTGATCCCTGGGTCAGAAAGGTCCCCTGGAAAGGGAAATGGCAACTCACTCTAACATTCTTGCCTGGGAAATCACATGGACAGAGGAGCCTGGCAGGCTTCAGTCCATGAGATTGCAAAAGAGCTGGACATGACTTAGCAACTAAACTACAACACCAATCCTCATCTCAGTGATCAGACCAGCAGGTCCCCTTAGCTAAAAACCTAGGTGACTTCTTAACTTCACCCCTATACCTAATGTGGCCATGTTTGACCATTCAAATCACATCGCTTCTTCCCTTTAAACATAAGTCCCTCTTTCCATTTCCACATTAAGGAGTCTTACTTGCAATATTACAATAATCTGCAAACTTACCTCATGTCTCCAATTCTTTCAAAGCCAGAAGGACCTATAAAACTGAATTATTTGATCACCATGATTCCCCTGTTATAAAAATTGCAGGGGCACAGCCCCACAGTTAGAGAATTCTCTTATTTGATCATTCATTCATTCCACAAATAGAACGGAGGCTCTCTTTTGCATCAGATCCCATTCAGGCAGTAGAGATACATGAGTGAAGAATACAGGCAAGACCTCCGCCCTCACAGAAATGACTTTCTGGTGGAGCAAAAATAATCAAACAGGTATAGAGCAACTACATAACATGGTATGTTTTAAGAGAATAACAAGCACTGTGAAGAAAGTAATGAATCACAGTGGGTAATGGACAGAGAGTAACCAGGTGTGAAGTGTCTATTTTGGAGTCTAGTTAGGAAAATCATGCTGCTAAGAGTTGATGATGATTTAGATTCAGGCTGGGAGCAGTGAAGAGGTGATGAAAGATATATTGAGATCCAAGGTACATTTTGAAATTTTGAGGTCGAACTGACGGGTCTGAATTATAGGTTGGGTGTGAGAGATGAAGGAAAGAAGAACCAAGGACAGTTTCTGTGGATTTGGATAGAACTATTGGGTAAACGGCTGCGCCACTGGCTGAGATGCGGAATCTGGGGAAAGAGTAGTTGGCAATGCTGGAGTCGTGAGCTTTAATTTTACCGTGTTTCATTTGAGGTACTGATAGTAAACATGAAGTAATGCTTCATGGGGCTTCCCAGGTGGCTCAACTGGTCAAGAATCCGCCTGCAATGCAGGAGACCCTGGTTCGATTCCTGGGTCAGGAAGATGCCCTGGAAGGAATAGGCTACCCACTCCAGTAATATAATGCACTTGCCTCTTTTGCATTTCCATCCACATCATCTTGCTAGTCAGTAAAACTCTCTTAGCGATGAGGTAAGACGGTGACATGGATCATGGTTAAGATAGAGATCAGTGTCGTTTGCATGTGTGTGCAATCAGTCGGTTGTGTTCCACTCTTTGAGACCCGGGGGACTGTAGCCCACCAGGCTCCTCTGTCCACGGGATTTTTCAGGCAAGAAGACTGGAGTGGATTGCCATTTCCTCCTCCATGGGCTCTTTCCGACCCAGGGATCAAACCTATGTCTCTTACATCTTCTGCATTGGCAGGCATATTCTTCACCACGAGTGCCACCTGGGAAGCTCAGAAGTCACTGTTAGGACCCATTATTATTGAAAAGTCCTTCCATTTTGACTAAAAATGTAAGATTTTTAATTGAAGCACTAGTCTTGAGAGCTATTACACTAGTATATCTATAATTAGGTCTAGAAAATCAGATTCGGCCAATCATTTCAGCATATAGGTGAGGTCATCTTTTCACTGATTCAAACGACCATTTAACAAATATGTATTAAGTATTAACACCTGTTACGCACTGGACTCTGCTTAGTTTGGTAAAAGTTAGCCTATGAGTCCTGCTACCCAAAACTCAAAGAAGAGAGGAAGTCATGCAGGGGAAGGAAAAAATACTAAGTCCACTTCCCCTAAACTCAGAAACGGTGGGAAAGGGGAGACAGAAATGCTCAGACCTGCCCCCTCAGCGCCTGCCCCTTCTCGCCTCTTCACGCCACCTTTCAGGCAGTCCCCTGAGGACCTCATTGTAACATCCACATGTGTGTGAAGCTCCAAAGAAGGTAACAGACAGAGCCCTGTGTTAGGGGCACAGCGAAAGGAGAAATGTGCATTCACTGACAAGGACACCGACCTGGGCTCAGCCCCACACCCCTGAAGGCAGGAGAGTGAACTGGAGAAGTGGCAACAGGAGGCAAAGAGAGAAGTCTGTGCTGGGGGCAGGTTCTTCACCGCCTGTGCGTGGGTGCCTGGTGAAGGGCGCTTGGACCCGGAGAGTCCTGGCTGAGAGCAGGGACTGCTTCAAACAGGGCTTCAGGCTTGAGCTCCAAGGCCAGAACCACGAAATCCAAGTGGTGGGTCCCCTACACGGATGATTTGCAAACTACGGCTTGTGTAGCCATCCAAGTATGTGCAGGCATAGACAACTTTAAATAAATTATTTTCCAGATCCCCAACTTTTGTAACCTTTTCCCTAAAGACTGATATGACTGGGAACATACTTGCATTCACAACACCCTCATTACAATTTTACAAGAAAAGGAAGAACCTCACCCATTCCAAATCTTGGTAAGAAAACTGCCCTGCAGAGTGAAATATACAACAAATATATAGTTCAAGCTATTCATTTTAGAGACCCCTTTTTCCATGATAAATCAAAATGCCATAAACACAGAGGACTTCTAATTTTCTCTAGTTTATACACATTTCTATTAGTGGGGTCATGATGTTGGTAATGGAGTGTTTTGCCCTGAGTCGTAACTTTCTGAATGCTGTGTATAGGTAGTTGAGTTGGGTAAAGATATCCTTTTGTTTCACAAACTTGCCTCTTTCACGTCAGTCTATTGTCAAAGAAGGCATAGATTTTTGAAGCAGGGTCCCATAGAGAAAAAGAAGCATTGAAAATAAATATTGAACACTAAAGATGGCTTTTTGCCGCAATTCGTTTCATGTATTCTCAATACTCATCTCTAGAACTCATCATTTACTAGTTTAAAACAGAAAAACACCTTCAAACAGATGAAGCAGTAAAAGCTTATGACATTGGTTCTTTAAAAGTAACAAACGCTTTCAAGGACTACCTTTCTTGATGTCTTTCCTGATAACATTGGTTAAAACCCACAGGTAAAGCTCTCATTTAATTACTGCCAGAGTTAGTGTTTTGAACTCAGTATTATTATTAAAACCTGTTATAGCAAATGAAATATTGGCTCATTTTATTTTATATTACAAAGTATTTATCTACTTATTACCATGAAAAAAGTAACATATATGATAGTTTTCAGAATGTTAATTTTAGTGGTATATATCATTCTCTTTTATTAAAAAAATACATAGGGAAAATTAGATTCTAATACCTAATAAAGTTAATAGAATTACTTTCATATTATTTCTTAGTTCTCATTGCATTATTTCCGAACTAAAACAACTGAATTAGATGAACATGGACATTCTTTAAAGGAGCATCATGCCTGTTACATGTTGATATTTGTCTCTGCAAAAAGATGTTGAGATTCTAATCTCTAGTAACTATGAACATGACCTTAGTTGAAAATAGGGTTTAGCCAGATGATAAAGTTAAGATGAGGCCATTGGGATGGGCCTAATCTAATTTTCATCCTTAACAAAAGGAGAAATTGAGACACAACTAAACATACAGAAGGATGATGTTATGAAGAAAGTGTGAGAAAGCATCTACAAGCCAGTGGACATCTAATGCTACCAGAAGCTAGGAGAGAGGCATGGAGTTGATTCTTCCTCAAAGCTTTCCGAAAGCTCAATCCTGCAGAAACCTTATTTTCAGACTTCTATCCTCTAGAGTTAGAGACTTAAATTTCTCCTGTTAAAGCCACCCAGTTTGTGGTACCTTGTTATGATAGTCCCAGGAAATAAATGCAATGCCTTTTATCAAACGACGTTTCATAAATAACATAATTTCCAGAATACAGTGTATGGCAGCAAAACCTACTGATTTATCTTGAATTACATTATAAAATAGTATGATGAATAGGTGAATTAATTATCTTTAGGCATTTCAATCTTAATTAGACAGCTTATAATAGTTTATTATGTTATGCCCACATCTGTTTCTTGGGGATTGTAAATAATATTTTCTCAAGCACATATTGATAAATTTATTTTAATTGAAAGTGGATCAGACCACATCTAACAAAACTGTTCTGGTTTTACAGTGGGGATAGGTTGCTAATTCACTTTTATGATAAATATTTTTCCATATATTTGAGGAGCTAATGTTGCTGCCTCTTGAGAAACCTGTATGCAGGTCAGGAAGCAACAGTTAGAACTGGACATGGAAAAACAGACTGGTTGCAAATAGGAAAAGGAGTACGTCAAGGCTGTATATTGTCACCCTGCTTATTTAGCTTATATGCAGAGTACATCATGAGAAACGCTGGGCTGGAAGAAGCACAAGCTGCAATCAAGATTGCCGGGAGAAATATCAATAACCTCAGATATGCAGATGACACCACCCTTATGGCAGAAAGTGAAGAGGGACTAAAAAGCCTCTTGATGAAAGTGAAGGAGGAGAGTGAAAAAGTTGGCTTAAAGCTCAACATTCAGAAAACTAAGATCATGGCATCTGGTCCCATCACTTCATGGCAAATAGATGAGGAAACAGGAGAAACAGTGTCAGACTTTATTTTTTTGGACTCCAAAATCACTGCAGATGGTGACTGCAGCCATGAAATCAAAAGACGCTTACTCCTTGGAAGGAAAGTTATGACCAACCTAGAGAGCATATTAAAAAACAGAGACATCACTTTGCAACAAAGGTTCATCTAGTCAAGGCTATGGTTTTTCCAGTGGTCATGTATGGATGTAAGAGTTGGACTTCGAAGAAAACTGAGTGCCAAAGATTTGATGCTTTTGAATTGTGGCATTGAAGGAGACTCTTGAGAGTCCCTTGGACTGCAAGGAGATACAACCAGTCCATCCTAAAGCAGATCAGTCCTGGATGTTCATTGGAAGGACTGATGCTGAAGCTGAAACTCCAATACTTTGGCCACCTCATGCGAAGAGCTGACTCATTTGAAAAGACCCTGATGCTGGGAGGGATTGGGGGCAGGAGGAGAAGGGGACGACAGAGGATGAGATGGCTGGATGGCATCACCGACTCGATGGGCATGAGTTTGAGTAAACTCCAGAGTTGGTGATGGACAGGGAGGCCTGGCGTGCTGCGGTTCATGGGGTCGCAAAGAGCCGGACACAACTGAGCAACCGAACTGAACTGAACTGAATGTTGTAGTTCTAAGAGTTTGGTGACACACATTACAAGGTAAAAGTGTTTTATCAAAAAATTGCACTGGAAGTTGTGTAATACAGTTAACTAAGTCCTCAGCCCTCTCTGACTATATTTGGCAGAGCTGTCTCTAAGTAAAAGAAGAACAGGGATATTTGTCATGTTATAATTTGGTAACCTCTTTTTAATATATTAATCAGAAACTGACAATGTGAAAAACTAATGACTAAGTACCTAATATTTTTGTAAGTTAGTAAGTTTCTAAATTTGTACTCTGAGCTCTATTAAAGCAACATCTAATTTAATCAATTATTTTAAAGTTTTTAATGATAAATCTACAATGATAAACCACTATTTGGCTTTTGCCTTATTACTCCAAAAGAAGGGAACTTTCTTGATGATTCAGCAGGTAACAAATCCACCTGCAATGCAGGACACACAGGAGATAAGAGTTTGACCACTGGGTTGGGCAGATCCCCTGGAGAAGAAAAAGGCAACCCTTTCCAGTATTCTTGCCTGAGAAACCCCATAGACAGAGGAACGTGAGCTACAGTTCATGGAGTTGTAAAGTCCAAAGGCTTGCAAAGAGTCAGACACAGCTGAGCAACTAAGCACATATCAGAAAAGAAGACAATGTAATATGTAGCATTGTTAGAGCAAACTCCTTTCAATTCTGCCATGCATTTCAAAACGGCAATAATTTCACCTCCCCTTTATGGTCATGCTCCAGCCCTGTAACTCTGAGACCCTTCCACTCTAACTCTGGGCTTGCCTGTGACTTTGTTTTGGACAAAGCAGAATTAGCAAATGTAACTCCAGCAAATACTTCAAAATGGCCTGTTCATTGGAGTTTTCTTCCCTGCTGCTCTTATAATGCCATTAAGTAAGTAGTACAGGCTAGCCTACTAGAGGATAAAGGATACAGGATCTCTGTCACTCCAGCTCATAGCTAGCCAACGGCTAGATGTGAATATGAAGTCATCTGAAATCAGGCAATAGCCAGCTAATCTTGGAGATTCATCAATGAGTCCAGGCCAGTTGATATCAGATAAACCTGGTTCAGACCAGAAAAAGGGGTCAGGTGAGTCAAACCCAAATCACTGATCTGAAGAATCATGAGCTAAATAACCTTATTCTTCATTTTCATTTTGTTTTGGATGTGGTGAAGGCATATCC
The DNA here is from genome assembly GCF_963930625.1 of Muntiacus reevesi. Lineage (NCBI taxonomy): Eukaryota > Metazoa > Chordata > Mammalia > Artiodactyla > Cervidae > Muntiacus > Muntiacus reevesi. The sequence continues at coordinate 58,143,733 of NC_089264.1, read as the reverse complement.
TATTCTTAAAACCCATTCATACTATCTCCATGAAATCCTTTTAATGGTAGAATATAAGTTCTAAGTGGTCAGAAACACAAGGAGATTGATACCTCATTCAGAGTTACATCTAGATCCCACCCAGGTCTTGGGACATAAATGAGGCTCAATAAACATATTTTGAATGAGTAAATCTTTTCCATCTATTTTCCTCTCTCTCTCCTCAAGTTCCAATGCAGGCCCCACTTGTTCAGTCAAGACCAGTGCTCCCCTTGATTTTTTATAACAATGATTAGACTTCTGACTGGACAGTATAGAATGAGAATTAAGAGCACAGATTTTTTGTCAGACCACCCAGGTTCAAGTCCTAGCTCTGCCACCTTTCTAAAACAGTAAGTAATTTATGTTATGCGTGACTATGTTTCTTCATATTTAACAATATTTAATAACAGCCCCTAAGTCTACACTTGTTTTGAAATTTAAATTTGAATTTATACATAAGACATTAAAAACATCACCTGGCACATTTTTAACACTATGTATGCATTGACAGTTATTGACCAGTCGTGCTATTATCTGGCCTCCCACGTGGCACCAGGGGTGAAGAATCCACCTGCCAGAGATATAGATGTGATCCCTGGGTCGGGAAGATCCCCTGGAGAAGGGAATGGCTCCCCACCCCAGCATTCCTGCCTGGAAAAGTCCATGGGCAGAGGAGCCCTGTGGGCTACAGTCCGTGGGGTCGCAGAGAGTCGGACATGAGTGAGCACACACGCAGGATGGAGTGCTAGTATCTTTAGCACAGATTTGGCGTTTATCAATAGACATCTTTCATATGCTTTGGGCTTGTTTCTTTACTAACTTGTGAGCTCTGCCGCCTTTGCAAGAGCGTTTCTTCACTGTCTCTACAACCCTGAAAACCACACTTCACACTTTCTAAGTTAAAAGTTAATCACTTTATTCAATAAGACATTTTTAGTATTACATGAAATACTACTATAAATCACTAAGTGACTTTTAATGTATACAATTGATTTTTAACAAGTGGAGCATTTTTATTAAGTCTGAGCTTAAATTGAATAATCCTTTTTATAGCAAAATGCCAACAGAGTATTTTTTATGTATAATTAAAAATTCAACAATCTATGGTTGTACAACTACCATTAATTTTGTAATCCATCTCATTGGTGTGGTAATTCTTCACAAATCCTGTTTAAAATAATTCACTACTAACCCTACTTCATAATAGTCGCAGATTTCTGCTTGCATCCAACTTCCTTATGCATCCTGGCAAAACTAAAAACTTGCTAAAATATGCAATCAGTGAAACATAATTATTAATGTCTTTCTAGAAGGCTTACATCCTCACTTGAAAAAAGTTATGGAGACTGTCTTCCATGAGTCATGGTCCGATGACTTATGAATAAATCTGTTTACTTGCAATTGCATAATTTCCAGAATAAAATTGATGACACGTCATTAAGAAATTCTAAGTCATTGACAGCTGCTTCAAGAAGTGCTAATTCTATGATTGTCTGAGGTTTGGAGGAAATTGAAAGGAAATGGACTTGTGGTCATTGTTCTTGGGCCAAATGAAGTAAAAGAAGCACTGAGATCCATTCAGATGAGACCAGAATCAAGAGTAGACCATGAAAAAACAAGATTTGAAGGACTCCAGCAAACAGTTGAAAGAAATATTACTCAGGAACACCAAGAATAAACTCTGCTGCTTCCTCTTCCTAGAAAAGGAGTGGCCTTGTCAGTGCAACTTTGAAGCAAGAATCAAAAGCCTAAAATTGGTAAACATTTTATTTTTCTAAAAAACATTATTAATGATTGTATATTAATAGTGAATATAATAGCATAATAATAATGTGAAGTCAAGTGGTCCTTAGAAGCATCACTAGAAATAAAGCTACTGGAGGTGATGAAATTCCAGCTGAGCTATTTCAAGTCCTAAAAGATGATGCTGTTAAAATGCTGCCCTCAATGTGCCAGCAGATTTTGAAAACTCAGCAGTGGCCACAAGACTGGAAAAGGTCAGTTTCCACTCCAATTCCAAGAAAGGCAATGCCAAAGAATGTTCAAATTACCATACAACCCCCCACATTTCACATGCTAGCAAGATTGTGCTCAAAAATCCTTCGAACTAGGCTTCAGCAGTACTAGAACCAAGAACTGCCAGATGTTTAAGCTGGATTTACAAAAGGCAGAGGATCCTCTGGATCATAGAAAAAGCAAGGGGATTCCAGAAAATCAGCTACTTCTGCTTCATTGACTACACTAAAACCTTTGACTATGTGGATCACAACAAACTGTGGAACATCTTAGAGAGATGGAATTACCAGACCACCTTACCTGCAGCCTGAGAAATCTGTATGCAGGTCAAGAAGCATCAGTTAGAACCAGACATGCAACAACAAACTGGTTCAAAATTGGAAAAAGAGTACATCAAGGCTGAATATCATCACCCTGTTTATTTAACTTCTATGCAGAGTACATCAAGTGAAATTCTGAGCTGGATGAAGCACAAACTTGAATCAAGATTGCTAGGAGAATTATCAACAACTTCAGATATGCAGATTACACCACTTTAATGACAGAAAATGAAGAGGAACTAAAGAGCCTCTTGATGAAGGTGAAAGAGGAGAGTGAAAAAGCTAGCTTAAAACTCAACATTCAAAAATAAGATCATGGTATCTGGTCCCATTGTTTCATGGCAAACAGATGCAGAAAAAGTGGAAAGTGACAGATTTTATTTTCTTGGGCTGCAAAATCACTGTGGACAGTGAACGTAGCCATGAAATTAAAAGTCACTTGCTCCTTGTAAGAAAAGCTATGACAAACCTAGACAGCATATTAAAAAGCACAGCTATCACTTTGCTGACAAATGTCCGTATAGTCAGAGGAAAATGGGGCAACAGAGTATGAGATGGTTGGATGACATCATGTACATAATGGACATGAGTTTGAGCAAACTCCATGAGATATTAAAGGACAGGGAAGCCTAATGTGCTACAGTTCATGGGGTCGCAAAGAGTCAGACACGACTGAGCGACTGAACAACCAAGCAAAACCTGGATGGTGTACTAAAAACTGAGACGTTAAGGAAGGCTGAGCACCAAAGAATTGATGCTTTCAAACTGTGGAGCTGGAGAAGACTCTTGAGAGTCCCTTGGACAGCAAGGATGTCAAACCAGTCAATCCTGAAGGAAATCAGCCCTGAATATTCATTGGAAAGACTGATACTGAGGCTGAAGCTCCAATTCTTTGACAACCTGATGCAGAGAGTCGACTCATTGGAAAAGATCCTGAGGTTGGGGACGATTAAGGGCAAGAGCAGAAGGGGGTGACAGAGGATATGATTGGATGGTATGACTAACTCATGGACATGAGTTTCAGCAAACTCCAGGAGACAGGGAAATACAGGAAAGCCTGGAATACTGCATTTCATGCAGTTGCAAAGAGTCAGAGATAACTGAGCAACTGAACAATAATATAGCATTTGTTAATAGTATATATAACTGATATGTAAATCAGTTATCTGAACTGGTTAGGTATGCTTACTGAAGGTGTGTGGGTAAATGTTCAACAATCATCTTTCCAGCAAAGGAGGTGTGTATCTGTGCACATTTGTCTGTATATATATATATATACATATATTTATAAATGTTGCTGATATAAAAGATGTGTAGCACACAATTTACAAATGATAGTAAAGTATACATTATTTTTTATTGCAAATTCTTTATAACCAATGGACAGTCATAGATTTTATTGATTTTTGTGAAACTCATATCTATAGCCAATTTATGGTTGCAAGTGATGATCAAGTGCAGTTTTGACATAAATATTGGTTATCTCTTTTTGTTTTTGTAGAAGTAAGATAAAAATAAACAATGAAGATGAATAATGGAATTTTACTCATCCATCAAAAATGAGAGTGACATCTTTCCTGAATCAGGCAATAGTTTTGAATAATGGAAGGATGTTTTCCCAATTTTGTATGTGTATGCCATTCATAATTTAACAGGTAACAGAAATGACACAATTTTAAATTTAATTTACTTTATTAACATTTTCTCCATCACTTCTGAAGACAAAGCAATGAACAAAACAATAAAGCGATCCTGAATTATAACGTTTGCCGATTTCTGTGATATAAAATATCCCTGTATCGATGCTTTTGTATTATAATCACAGTAGTACACGACTATATTTCCACTACACGGATACAATAGATATAATCTTACTTAAAAGCATAGTCTGTATAGTTAGGAAGTGATGAGATTTTAGCACAAGTTTTTCCTTTCATCTTTTTGAATACATCATGTCCCTCCCTTCTGGCTTGCAAAATTTCTGCTGGAAAGTCAGCTGGGAGTTTCCTGGTATATAACTAGCTCCTTTCTCTGGATGCTTCTAAGTTTTTCTCTTAATCTTTGACTTTTGGTGTTTTAACTATAATGTGCCTTAATGTAGACCTCTTTGGTTTTATCGCATTTAGGACTCTGTGCTTCCTGGAGCTAATGTCTGTGTCCTTCCCCAAGTTCGGGAATGTTTTCAGTTATTATTTCTCTGTTTTAAAGTTTTTATTTATTTCCGTATAACTTCTGGCTGCACCGAGCTTCCTCGTTGCAGGGCATGGGCTCCTCAAAGCGGCGCTTCTCCTGTTGTGAAGCTAGTCTCTAGGTGCGCAGACTCAGTCCTTGGCAGCCCGCAGGATCGGTTGGTCCACAGCATGTGGGATACTGCGGGACCAGGAATCAAACCTGCGTCCTCTGCATTGGCAGGCGGATTCTTAACCACGGGACCGCCAGGGAAGCCCCTATTATTTCTTCAAGTAAGTTCTCCCCCCCTTTCTCTCTCTTCTTGTTCTGAGACCCCTGCAATGTGAATTGTTAGTACACTTGGTATTGTCCCAAGAAGTCTTTTAAACTATTTTCATTTTTAATTGCTTTTTCTGTTCAGATTTTTACTACTGCATCTTCCAGATGGCTGGTCTATTCCTCTGTGTCATCTAATCTGTTGATTCCTTCTAGCATAGTTTTGTTTCAGTTGTTATATTATTAAGCTTTATTTAATGCTTCTTTATAGTTTATAGCTCTTTCTTAAACTGCTTACTGCTTTTATTCACTCTTCCTCTGACTTCAGTAAACATCTTTGCGAGCCGTCCCTTGAACTCTTTATTGGGTAGATCGCCTATTTCCATCTTGTCTAGTTCTTTATCTGAAAGTGAAAGAATGTGAAAGTGAAGTCGCTCAGTCGTGTCCGACTTTTGTGTTACCGTGGACTGTAGCCTACCAGGCTCCTCCGTCCATGGGATTCTCCAGACAAGAGTACTGGAGTGGGTTACCATTTCCTTCTCCAGAGGATCTTCCCAGCCCAGGGTTCAAACCTGGGTCTCCTGCATTGTAGGCAGACGCTTTACCATCTGAGCTACCAATTCTTTCATTTTGAACATATTCCTCCATCTCCTCATTCTACCCAGTTCTCTGTGTATATTTGTACGTGTTAGGTAGGTCATATATGTTTCCTGGTCTTGGAGAAGTGGCCTTATGTAGGAGAGGTTCTAAGGGGCTCAGCAGCACACTTCTCTCCGTTTGCAAGAGCTATCTGCTCTAGAGGTGCCTCTCCTGGAGGCTGATTGCACACTTCTGTTGTAGCCAGGCTGACTGCTTTGGCTGCCCTCGGAAGCTAATCTGGGCTCCAGCCCAGTAACCTCTGAGACCATGCCTCATGCAGTGACTGCCAGCCTGCTAGATGGCAAGGCTGGTTTTATTCACGGCTGTTTGAACAGCCCAGGGAAACTCAAGGCTGGTGCCCGTCCACTAGAGTCCAGGACTGAGCCCCACACAGCCGTCCCGCGTAGCCGCAGAGCCCTGGGAGGACTGGAACTGGTGCCAACGTGCTGCAGAGAAGGCAACGGGTACTTTTTTTTTAATATATATATTGAAATTATCATTTCTGGAAGTAAATACTGTATTTACTTTATTTTATTACTGTTGTATGCACAGGGAAGCCTTGACTTTCAAAGTAGGTATGGTGTATCAGTCTTCCAGGGTTACCGTAACAAGATAACACAGACTGGGTGGCTTACACAACAGAAATTCATTTTCTCAAAGTTCTGGAGTACAGAAGTCCATGATCAAATTTTGGCAAATTTGGTTTCTGTTGAAAGCTCTCTTCTAGGCTTGCAGACAGTCTCTTTCTCACTATGTGTCCTCAAACAGCCTTATCTCTATTCCTGCAAGGATTAAGAGAAATAGATCTGACATCTCTTCCTCTTCTTATAAAGATACCAACCCAATTAGGTTAGGACCCTGCTTTTTATAATCTCATTGAACCTTAACTTTCCTAAAGGCCCTACCTCCAAATACAGTCACAGTGGAAATTCCTGTTTCAAATATGAATTTGGTGGTGACACAATTTAGTCCATAGCATATAACATTTTAAGAAAAAATAAAAACAACTGCAAACACTTAACACTTAATATATACCAAATACTATTCCAAGAACTTAATGTTTACCAATATACTTATTCCTCACACAACTCTCTTGGCTAGATACTTTTATTACCACTATTTTCGCATAAGATAACTTAGGCACTGAAATGTTTACTTGCTCAAGTTTGTCCTGCTTCTAAGATAGAATTTGAGTAATAGAGCCAGGTTTCAAGCTTGAACTTTCTTCAAAGACCAGACTGAATCAATCTGCTAAAATCATCAGTCATGTTAAGAATGGGGCACTAAATCCCCAGCTTGTTTCTCAGCTTTATGAAGAGAAGGACAGTCAGTATAAAGCGGTTCATATTGAGGCTCATTGACTTTTATGAAGAGGCACTTTCACTCACCTGTTTGAATTGTAAGAAGAACATTAAGTCCTTCTGGAGAAAATTGTCAGTTACAAGTTTCTTTGCTCACGTACATGCAGTGCAGATATACTTGCCCATTTGAACAACTTACAGTTACTCTCACAAGAGAGGCTTTCATTAGCATTCCACGCGCAAGAAAAGTGAATGCAATAATTGAGAACCTGATCTATGGAGCACACCACTTTATTGAGCCAGCTTGGATCTTTGGTGTCTAAATGGCTTATTAATGAACTCATCTGAATAATTCACTAAATGTATTATGAACATTATGCAGAGGCATTTGAGAAATGTTATAAATGGCCTGGCTTCCCCGGAGGCTCAGACAGATTTCCAAACCAGATGACAGTAATTCATAAATAAGGAAAAATTTGCCTTTACATTCTTTATTTCCTAAAACTTGGTCTATTCACAAAATAAACAGGCGAGAGTTACTTCAGATGACTTCATCAACAAAATTTTTTTGGAAAGTCATTCATACCATTTTCTTTGGAAGAGCATTCCCAGCATCAGATTTTAAGAGAGAAGACAGCTAAATATTTTCAGTTCTTTCCAATTATCTGTACCATTGGGTTGTGATTCCATCAAAACTAACATGTCATTTTTTTTCTGTAAAATCTTATCTTAATCTGAAACTAATCAACCTGAATATACCTTCATTATAAGCCTAACATAAAGAACCCTTACTGAACAATTTTAAAGTGAAAAATATTGGTAAAATTTGCCAGACTCAGTATTACTTATGTATCACAGTTATTTTTTAAAACTTGTTTTTCTTTTATATTTTAACAACTATATTCTAGCTTATTAACTATAGTTTTTTTCTCAATAATAGATAATAAAGTTTCTTTTTTAACAAATATTTTTGAGTAAAAAATCAGTATCAAATAATAATAATAGGAGTACATGCATACAACAAAAACAATAGCAGTGTTTTTCAGTGACTAAGAACTAGGAAAAAAACACTTTACAATATACTTTAAAAATCTAATATTAATTTTCTTACTCAACCAAACCAAAAAGTTATTTGCAGTATTTGGAAAATGAGAGCCACAAGCTGAAAACTGTATCAATAAGATTAAAAAGTTAAGCAAGCGTATGTATTTACAGTTTATTGCTATTGACAGGAAAGGAGGCCCAAATCCAATATTATATTTTCTATATAATCTTTTTTTTAAATTTCTATATGATCTTGTTAGAGATTTCACTTATGTACCCTTCTGCTGATTGCCAGTATAATCTACTGTCTGTGCAGTAGTTTTTATATTGGTTTAATTTTGGAGTTACTTAATCTGTTTCATATCTATTTCCCCCTCTTAATTGTAAGATGTTGGAAACAGGAATTATCTATTGCCGGCATTTTGCACCTAGAACTGCGCTATGCATATGGAGTGGTTAGAGATATATTTACCAAATAAATTAGCATTACATGATATGGAAAACAACACTACAGAATATGGACTTCTTTCAGAGATCCTCAACTGAAGCCAAGGCCATAAACTTTAAATGTCAACTCCAGTTGTAAATGTTGTTGATTTATCCAAGTGCAAGGGGATGATACTCATGTGGGGCAAGTTGGAGAGACTTTTATCTCTTGTACCAATTCCACAGACATATTTTCCAAGATTCCTGCAAGGGATATTCAGCATCAAAAGCAATCACATTCAGAAAAGCCCTAAATAATGGCATTGCCATCAGTTATTTATAATTTCTTCAATCCCAAATGAAATTTACCAATAAAATGTGTTTATATTGGATTGGCCAGAAATAATAACATCTTATAGAAAACACCAACCAAACATTTTAACCAACACAATACCATAAGCATTGCTATCTGGTAACATAGTTGACTTTTCATCTTTATCAGATTTTCAGAGAAAGAACTAGGAAGTTAGCTGAAAGTCAAATTCCCATACAGAAGGAAAAAACAGCTTAGCTCACTCTTTACATACAGCCTCTATGTCTAAAAGTTTTACAATTACACTGTGTTCAAGAGCAAGGTTTTCAAAGCCGGATGAGGCGGCTAGAACTGAGGACAGCTCATCTGGAAGTCCATCCCATCTGGTTGCTGTTTAGTTGCTCAGTCATGTCTGACTCTTTGTGACCCCGTAGACTCTAGTGCTCCAGGCTCCTCTGTACATGGGATTTCCCAGGCAAGAATACCGGAGTGGGTTGCCATTGCATTATCCAGGGAATCTTCTTGACCCAGGGACTGAACCTGCTTCTCCTGCATTGGCAGGCAGGTTCTTTACCACTGACCCCCCCAGGGAAACCCTCCCATTTGCTTGGGGAATGGAAAATTCTTGCCCTCCTCACTTAACCGATTCCACTAATTACAAAGCTTTGTCTCCAGGCCTAGTTGTTCTTTTGCCACATTCCTCTTCCTATCCTCACCCCACTTTCCTCCTCAGGCTCCACTTTATCTGCTCCACGGAAACGGAACTTCTGACTCTGCAAGTCCATGGCCAAATACTTCTGCCTTACACCCGGAGTCTTAGTTTCTGCTTCAACAAAGGCTGGGAATGCATTCGTTAAGCCAATAAGATGTCACTGGCTAATGCTTCTTCCTTGGTAGGCACTCCTCTGGGAATGGAGGTGAAACAGTGAATGAGACCCACGAAGCCCACGCTCTGAGGGACGTACATTCTAGCTTTGTAGACAGATAATAAAAATACCAAATCAAGAAGCAAGAAAAAATGTCAAATGTGATGATGATATGCAATGAATAAAGATTTGTTGAAATGAAAGAGTATCTGTATAAACTAACTAATCCTTCTTTTGTGCATTTTAGACCATGGTCCACCAAAAGCTGACAACGTGCAGGGCCCTCAAATTTTTAAATATCTGTTAGGAGTGTGTTCAGGTGTGTGTAATAGAAAAATATAATAAATAACAAATGAGAACCTACTGGACACAATAGGGAACGCTACCCAGCGCTCTGTGGTGACCCATCTGGGAAGCAAATCCAAAAAGGAGGGAATATGTGTATCCGTGTAGCTGATTCACCCTGCTGCTGCTGAGTCGTGTCAGCCGTGTCCGACTCTGCAACCCCATAGACGGCAGCCCACCAGGCTCCGCCGTCCCTGGGGTTCTCCAGGCAAGAACGCTGGAGTGGGGTGCCAGTTCCTTTTCCAATGCATGAAAGTGAAAAGTCAAAGTGAAATCGCTCAGTTGTGTCCGACTGTTTGCAACCCCATGGACTGCAGCCCACCAGGCTCCTCCATCCATGGGATTTTCCAGGCAAGAACTCTGGAGTGGGGTGCCAGTTCTTTCTCCAAGTCACTTAGCTACACAGTAGTAACTAACACAACATTGTAAAGCAACTGTATGCCAATGAAAATCAATTAAAAAATAACTTTCACACACAGTGGACTTAAGTAGTTGGGACTTTATTTTTTTCTCAAATCACAAACTTTTTAGTGTTTATTTATTTAGCCAAGCTATACAGACCAGTGTCCCTGTGACTCAGTAGGCCTTTCCCCCATGATCACAAGTGGCTTCTCTATTTTCAGATATGGCACTTGTAACTCAGGAACAGAGAGGGAGGAGTCACAGCAGATATTTTTTTAAAACTACCCTTGCCTTTCTTTTTTTTTTTTTTTTTTTTTTAATTTTTATTTTTCAGTGGGTTTTGTCATAATCATGCTTGGGGCTTAGTCTCCTAAGGGAGTGATGTGGTCACTGCCAGCTACAAAGGAAAATGAGAAAACTGGGGAAAGGTCTACCATTTTAGGCTTACACAAACTGAACCCAGGACCTAGGGTCTGCTAGATTGTTACCTGAAACAAAATCAGGGTGCTTTTAGCAAAGAAGCAGTAGAAGGTAAACATTTCTTGGGCAAATAGCAGTGAGTTCCAGTCATTGATTTTTCATTAGCCTAGACTTACAATCTATAAGAAGAAGAAATATACTGCTTGTTTGTTCATAAATTCTGAAGGAACTATGATCTTGAATTTCATTTCAGTCTTTATTCAGAGCCCTCTGCACCAAATACTTAAATAATACTAGACCTCAAGCGGGATGATGTCAGATTCCCTTAATTCACCCACAGACAAATCAATAAGGATCCACATGCTTTATGTTTGTTTAGAAAATCTTCTGTTCCTCACTTTCTAAAACAAATAATGACACAGGAGAGCACTAAAATTCAGTGATAAGGAGAAAAAACCAGTTATTCTGATACAAGGCTACCAGGCCTCAGCTTGAGAGGAACGTGGTGGAGGAAGTTTAAATGTCTCCTCTATGGCCTGAAGGGTATTTCATAACAGGGAAAAAAAAACAATTGGGATAAAAAATGAAAATCGGGGGGAAAAAACTCAAAAGGAGAAGCAGATACACTTCCAGCATTAAAGTAAGAATTTCCATGGCCTTTTGGAAATGTGAGATAAGATGGTTACACAATTTCCTGATCCACAGGACATCGTTTCATTATTTTGTAGAAAGAATTAAAATGGAAAAGAACTCACAATGACATTTCACTGCTCCAGCAACATCAGAATGCACAAGTAGAGAACTGCAGTATCTGCTTTTAGAACTCTGCCCCCGTCTCTTATTGGATGCTGGCTGCTGCTGCTGCTAAGTCGCTTCAGTAGGGTCTGACTCTGTGTGACCCGATAGACGGCAGCCCCATCCCTGGGATACTCCAAGCAGGAACACTGGAGTGAGTTGCCATTTCCTTCTCCAATGCATGAAAGTGAAAAGTGAAAGTGAAGTCGCTCAGTTGTATCCAACTCTTCGCGACCCCATGGACTGCAGCCCACCAGGCTCCTCCGTCCATGGGATTTTCCAGACAAGAGTACTGGAGTGGGGTGCCATTGCCTTCTCCATGTTGACTGCTAAGAGTTTATAAATACACCCTTCTCTAGAGAATTTTTCTCTGCAGGTGGAAGCATCCTATCAGGACAAATTTACCTCCTTCCTCTGCTCCCTCCTGCACCGCCCAGCAGCCAAGAGCCAATGACCCTAGGATAGAAAAGCCCACCCTTGCTTCAGAGCCGAATCAACTCTGTCATTTTACCCCAGAGCTCCTTGTGGGATCAGGCAGGAGCCAGCTTCCTGCAGACACGCATCTTCCCTAGGCTACGTGCCCCGTCACGTCGGAAGTCCTCCACTCCTTCCTCAGGAAGATTTGAATACTGGTGTTGCTTCCTCAGTAACATGTGAACACTGATTCAGGCTCTGAGGCTTCAGAACTCCATGTGACATGACAACGGGACACCCCTTTCTACCGGTGAAAATGTATAACCTCGTAGCTTAGTGAGGACCACGGAGGCCACTTTCTGTAGAAGACTGTCCCGTCAGGGTTTCCGCCTACTCTCTTGGTTGTGGTGCAAGTTGGTGGCAGCAGCTTCTGACGTCCCAGGTGTGGCTCTTCTCCACTGGGTCTCCACGGGATGCACGCATCCTCTGTCATGTCCAACTCTATGAGGCCCCACGGACTGTAGCCCACCAGGCTTCTCTGTCCATGGGACTCTCCAGGTAAGAATACTGGAGCGGGTTGCCGTGTCCTACTCCAGGGGATCTTCCAGACTCAGGGATCGAACCTGAATCTCTTGGGTCTCCTACATTGGCAGGGAGATTCTTTACCACTAGGACCGCCTGGGAAGCCCATTGTGTCTCCACAGGGCCATAGCCATTCCTGTGAATTATTGACAAGCAAGCATGCTCTCTTCCAAAGTCTGCTCCCTCATAGCTCTCTGCTTTCTTTTAGTCCAAGTAGCACTTCAACCACCCAGAATTCTCTATTGCAAGCTTTGATCCCTTTCTGGGAATAACTTTGCAGAGGGGGAAAAGTGTGAAGAGTCTGAAGCTGGCAGCAGGAAGCATAAGAGGCAGGGAAAACAGTGTTTTTTATCTCACTTCCAGATACTCATCTCTGGGCAAGAGAGTCATGGCACAGATTTCCAAATGTCGGCTTGAGCAGTGTTTTTCTCACCTGGCCCTGATACAGACAACTAAATGTTGACATAAGACCTAGACTCTTCTTGATGTCACTCAGCAACAGCAGTTCTGGTAGCTGGTTTATCCTTCCAGATAAACACACAAACATGTGTGTATTTGTGTGTGTGTGCATGTGTGGATTATATACATGTATATATTTATATGTACACATAAAAGTGTATATATCATGCATGAATGCTCAGTCATGTCTGATTCTTTGCAACTCCATGGAGTGCAGCCTGCCAGGCTCCTCTCTCCATGAGATTCTCCAGACAAGAATACTGGAGTGACCTGCCATTTCCTCCTCCAGGGGATCTTCCTGATGCAAGGATTGACCCCCCATCTCCTGTGCTCCTGCAATGGCAGGTCAGTTCTATAACACTGAGCCACCTGGGAAGCCCAGGTAAATATATATATATATATACATGCAAATATATGTGTTCCTTCTGTAAGGTCCATTCTATAAGTTTTTTATATATAAATATCAAAGTTCCATTACAATGCTAATTTACTTAAACCCATTCCCAGGGATATGGATTATATGCATATATACATACATATAAGTGTAAATATATATATTTACACATACATATATATATGTAAATAGACTTCCCAGGTATCACTAGTGGGATACCCACTTGCCAATGAAGGAGACATCAGACACATGGGTTCAATCCTTGAGTCAGGAAGATCCCCTGGAGAAGGGCATGGCAACCCACTCCAGGATTCTTGCCTGGAGAATCTCATGGACAGTGGAGCCTGGCAAGATACAGTCTATAGAGTTGCAGAGTCGGGCACAATGGAAGTGACTTGGCACACACAGACGCATACATATAAATATATATGTTCATTCTTGAATTTTTTTTGTATATAAATATCAAAGTCCCATTACAATTTTAATGCATACATCCACTCCCTGGGGAAGAAAGAGGAAAGAGGATATATTTCTTTTAATTTTATAGGGAGACAGCATGTAAAATAGAACTACAGTATTTCCTGTGTTATTCTAAAAGGTTAAAAGTAAATGAACAGATCTAGTCCCTTTTATTCTCTTCCTATATCAATAATTTCATTACTTTCCTAACTCTGAAAATCTGGTAGAATTTTATTTTTAAATTCAATTCCTTAATGCTATAATGCAATCCAAGAAAAGCACTTTAGAAAAATTATTACAATTTCTGGTGGTTAAAATCACTCAGTTTGTGCTGCCTGGTTTATCCCTAAGGTTTCTAAAATGTTTATTGCAACACAAGAGCCAAGTTCTATAATGTCTTCCTTCACAGCAGAGTTGACTAAAAGCTTTCGTTCTCCCACATGTAGGTTTCAAGGCGATAACTTTCCGTAGTAAAGAAAGTTGCCATCATGTCATTTTCAGGAAAGTCAAACACACACCCTGATGAAGCTGTTGACAGAAATATAAGTGAATTATGGCTTGGCAAAGCATGAAGCCATTAAAGGGAAAATGTCCTCCAACTCGTCCCTAAGGATCAGCAGATTTTATACTTGACAGCTTTGCTTTGCCTAATGGAGTTTCAGTGGGAATTATAGCAGCACAGTTTGCATTAGATGATTCTTTATTTAACGTGTCGAAATACGGCTCCTAGTCAAAGTAAGCTCCAGAGAGACAGAGAATAAGGACCAAGGAGTCTTGCCTAGAAATGCAAATGAGATTTCATTTAAAGCCCTAACAGTTACACTTATTGTAAGTAATATTTTAGAGAGAAATGCTTCCTTAAATGAGTGATAGATTGTATGGCTCAATGGGTTCCTCCTGGATTTAAGAGTTTCTTTAAAATTCTCTTAAAAATTTTAAATTTCTTAAAAATTCTCTGAGAGCTTTTGTTTATTTTTTTTCCCTTTGTTTGTTTTTACAGCTTTTCAGTAGGCTGTGCTAAATCTATCAAAAGAGGTTTAGGGATGCAGATGGTGATTGTGGCCATGAAATTAAAAGACGCTTACTCCTTGGAAGGAAAGTTATGACCAACCTAGACAGCATATTAAAAGGCAGAGACATGACCTTGCCAACAAAGGTCCTCTACTCAAGGCTATGGTTTTTCCAGTGGTCATGTATGGATGTGAGAGTTGGACAGTGAAGAGAGCTGAGCACTGAAGAATTGATGCTTTTGAACTGTGGTGTTGGAGAAGACTCTTGAGAGTCCCTTGAACTACAAGGAGATCCAACCAGTCCATCCTAAAGGAGATCAGTCCTGGGTGTTCATTGGAAGGACTGATGTTGAAGCTGAAACTCCAATACTGTGGCCACCTGATGCAAAGAGCTGACTCAATGGAAAAGACCCTGATGCTGGGAGGGGTTGGGGGCAGGAGGAGAAGGGGACGACAGAGGATGAGATGGCTGGATGGCATCACCGACTCAATGGACATGAGTTTGGGTGGACTCCAGGAGTTGGTGATGGACAGGGAGGCCTGGCGTGCTGCGTTTCATGGGGTCACAGAGAGTCAGAGACAACTGAGCGACTGAACTGAACTGAAAACTAATACTGCCTTGACTTAATTTTTTGTCATAATTGGGACAAGTTATTTTTTGCTTTATATGCAAGAGACTTACTTGTAGAATCTAGATACAGTTGACTTCAAAAGAGTGAGAATTTAAAAAGAGTAAATCATAAAAGGCAACAAAATAATAGCATTTACTGTATATTTTGCTTTGACCATATGCTACTGTATTAAAGGTTTTATTTCACAATGAATTCTTTCAATAGCCCTAAGTAGCAGCTGGTGCTCTATTTTCTTGGCACTAGAAACAAACTGTCTTTTAAAAAATTATAAGAAGTCCATAAAAGCTGTTATTTTGTGTCCTCAAATGGATGTGGTGGGAGATCATTATATTGTTCTAGTTTTATTCAGAAATGCACAACTGAGTTTACTTCAACATATTTCCTTCCAGTAAAGAGGTTGGGCAAATCTCGGTGGTCCTGGCTGAATTTATTCAATCAAACAGAAAAGAGAAAATGCTGTTTGTGTAGGACCACTGATTGAGCGTATATAAACTTTTACGTGTTCTGGGTTTAATTATGTATAGTTTCACTTAAGAAGGTGTTGATGTGTTTATCTTGGGGTGTAATCGCCTCGTTAAAGGTCAGAGGGTTGGTGATTCTGCTGTGATCCCCCTGTCCATTGTCCTGCTTTAGGCCCCCATTATCTGTGGAATACACAGGCCTGTTTATAGAGACTGTTGTCTTTTTTAGCTATAAGTTGTCAAGGAATGAGTGTGGATCAACCAGTTTGGCTAAATTGACTTAGGGTGAAATCTCTATTTGAAATATGAAATAAATAAAATCAATGTATCTGGAAAATTAAAGTTGAACATTGGGAGAGCCTAGAGAGACTCAATATTGGCATGAAAAATAAACTGAAAAGTGAATTAGGGAATCTGGTTCTCAGAGCATTAGTCCCAATCCTGGCTTCCTCACTAGCTGGGTTAGTGTCACTGGACATTTGCTAGGCCTCAGTTTTACCTCTAAAGTGGGGTTGTTGAGCTAGATATTTTTAATCTTTCAATAACCCTTGTCTCTCCTGTTTTTAATCTCTTTCAGAGCTCTAAAAAATGTACTGAATTGAATACTTGGTTATGTGTACATTTCTTTGACCTAATTTTTCAGCTGAAGCTGATCATGCCAGAGATCACCAGGAGGTAAAAATACAACTGGGGTCAATTTAACTCTTTAGCATAGTTAATAGTTAATACACAGGCATTTTTGCCATTTGTGAGCTGACTTATTCTTTGTTTTGAGCACCTGCCACACTTCATATATGTACCAATTGCTGGCAATTTAGCAAATTGACCCTAAGTAATGCAGGGATTAAGGGTGTCAGTTCCCCACACAGTCAAAAATCCACATATAACTTTAGAATCTCCCTAATTTTAGCTACTAATAGCCTACCGCTGATTGAAAACCTTATGTAAAAGTCGATTAACTTATCTAAACAGTTGATTAACACATATTTTGTATGTTACATGTATTTTATACTATATTCTTAAAATAAAATAAGCTAGAGAAAAGAAAAAATGTTAAGAAAATCATAAGGAGGAAAAAGTGCAAGACATTTACTGTACTGTATTTATTGATACCACCAGCTTATATCACCTGTTTACAAGATGAATTATCTCTCAGTACCTACATCAAAGCTGTCTTACATGATGCAAAACACCAGAGCTGTTATACATATTATTAACACCAGACACCAAAAATGAAAAGATAATGTGAAAAAGAAATGCATACTTATTTACAGATATAACAACTCACACATTGATAACAAGAAGCAGCAATGCAATTGCTATATGTATTAATATATAATATATAGTCTAGTGTAATGGATGTTGCCATGTATAATATGCAAGCATTTTTGTGCAAAAGTTTGGGTAAATTTTAACTTTTTATAATAGATTTATGAATATTTTTATGGTAGCAAGTGTAAAAGCTGACTAGTATATACATGTATCTTATGCATTCATTATATATCTAACATTCTCTTAATTTTAAAAAAATATATTTGTAGGCTATGAGGTTTGTGTGAAAGTTTTTTCAAATTGTCTAAAATCTCTAAAAGCTTTTCCAATGAAGTCATTGAAAAACTTCTGTATATAAGTGGGTCCATGCAGTTCAAACCTGTGTTGTTCAAGAGTCAACCGTACATTGTATTTTATGCCCATGGGGTTGTTCATTTTCACTGTCTGGATAAATATTCCAGTGTCAGTTCAGTTCAGTCACTCAGTCGTGTCCAATTCTTTGTGACCCCCATGGACTGCAGCCCATCAGGCATCCCTGTCTATCACCAACTCCCAGAGTTTACTCAAATTCATGTCAATCACATTGGTAATGCCATCCAACTGTTTCATCCTCTGTCATCCCCTTCTCCTCCCTCCTTCAATCTTTCCCAGCATCAGGGTCTTTTCCAATGAGTCAGTTCTTCCCATCAGGTGGCCAGAGTATTGGAGTTTCAGCTTCAGCATCAATCCTTCCAATGAATATTCAGGATTGATTTTCTTTAGGATGGACTGGTTGGATCTCCTTGCAATCCAAGGGACTCTCAAGAGTCTTCTCCAACACCACAGTTCAAAAGCATCAATTCTTCCACGCTCAGCTTTCTTCACAGTCCAACTCTCACATCCATACATGACCACTGGAAAAACCATAGCCTTGACTAGACTGATATTTGTTGGTAAAGTCTCTGCTCTTTAATATGCTGTCTAGATTTGTCATAGTTTTTCTTCCAGGGAGCAAGCATCTTATAATTTCATGGCTGCAATCACCATCTGCAGATTTTGGAGCCCCCAAAATAAAGTCTGTCACTGTTTCCACTGTTTCTCAATGTATTTGTCATGAAGTGATGGGACCAGATGCCATGATCTTAGTTTTCTGACTGTTGAGTTTTAAGCCAACTTTTTCACTCTCCTCTTTCACTTTCATCAAGATTCTTTAGTTCTTTGCTTTCTGCCATAAGTGTGGTGTCATCTGCATATCTGAGGTTGTTGATATTTCTCCCGGCAATCTTGATTCCAGCTGTGCTTCATCCAGCCCAACATTTCTCATGATGTGCTCTGAATAGAAGTTAAATAAGCAGGGTGACAATATATAGCCTTGACATATTCCTTTCTCTATTTGGAACCAGTCTGTTGTTCCATGTCCAGTTCCAACTCTTGCTTCTTACCCTGCATATAGATTTCTCAGGAGGCAGGTAAGATGGTCTGGTATTTCCATCTCTTCAAGAATTTTCTACAGTTTGTGGTGATCCACACAGTCAAAGGCTTTGGCAAAGTCAGTAAAGCAAAAGTAGATGCTTTTCTGGAACTCTCTTTTCATTGTTCTGGATTGTAATTCAGCTGTGTGAGATGCATGCTAAATCGCTTCAGTCGTGCCTGACTCTTTGCAACCCCGTGGACTGCAGCCCGCCAGGCTCCTTTGTCCATGGGATGCTCCAGGCAAGAACACTGCAGTGGGTTGCCATGCCTCCCTCCAGGAAATCTTCCTGACGCGAGGTTCAAACCTGCATCCCTCTCACATCTCCTGCATTGGCAAGTGGGCTCTTCACCAGTAGTGTCACCCGAGAAGCCCGACTGGCTGTTCTCTGCAGATAATGATCACCGAAATAAAGGTTCACAGCAGCTCTATGAGAAGTAAGTGCTAGGATAAATGTCAAGTATTACCCTATTTTTTGGTGGTGAAAATGTTTAAATATGCATATTAGATCACATAAATCTGAAATATATCTATTAAATAGTGACAGCTAGAATTAATAAGATCAACAAATGTCAGTATCACTATGTAATAGTTCTTTCTAAGTGCCCTGCATCATCTCAAGTACTTTACAGGTATAATCTCATAATTTTCACACAACCCCATCAGTGTCATCCTGACTCTCATTTCTCAGTGAGATTAAATAATTTGCCAAAATTCCCACAGTTGCCAAATGGCAGAAAGTGAAAGTCATTCAGTTGTGTCTAACTCTTTGGGACCTCATGGACTGTAGATCATGGAATTCTCCAGGCCAGAATACTGGAGTGGGTAGCCTATCCCTTCTCCAGTGGATCTTCCCAACCCAGGAACTGAACTGGGGTCTCCTGCATTACACGTGGATTCTTTACCAGCTGAGCCAAATGGCAGAGCTGGAATTCAAACCTCAGTGATATGAAACCAAAGCTCACTGTGTAAGCCTGTAAATAAGAATTGTCTGTCTCTAAACTAAACAGTGAAAGTTAAAAGAAACAATGTTTTGATAGAAATTTTTCTAGAGCAAGATTTGGAAACTACAATATGTGAGCCAGCTCCAGCCCTCCACTACTTCTGAAATAAAGTTTTGTTGGAACACAATCATGCTCACTTATTTATACCATGTCTATTGCTGACCTCACTATGGTGTCAGGGTTGAGCAGTTAACATCAAGACTCTGTGGCCCCCCAAGACCAAAATATTTACTATCCCACCCTTTATAGAAAATGTTTGCAGCCTTCTGGTCAGAGAAGTCTTACTCAGGCTCTTCATGTCTAATCAACTTTTTTTTATCCCTCCCCTTGTAATTCCATAATGAAAAGATGTCACAAATTATATACATCCAAACCCATTCTACCCACCTTAGAATTCAAAATACATGGCATTTTTTTCTTTTTTTTTTTTTTTTACCATCCAAGCCATTTTATTATTTATTTCCTTTTCCCCAGTAATTTTTTTAAATTAGCTTTGTTAATATGGATTCTATTAACATAGGCTTCCCCCGTGGCTCAGCGGTAAAGAATCCACCTGCAATGCAGGAGTCGCAGGAGATGCAGGTTCCATCCCTGGGTCAGGAAGATCTCCTGGAGGAGGGCATGTCAACCTACTCCAGTATTCTTGCCTGGAGAATCCCATGGACAGAGGAGCCTGAAGGGCTTTAGTCCATGGGGTCGCAAAAAGTCGGACATTACTGAAGCAACTTAGCATGCAGGCATGCACATTCTACTATCATATGTTAACAAACACATGTCAGTAAGTAAGTGGCCTATGCTCCTGTCCTCTTGCGCTGATCCTGGATGAGTTTGCGCTCAGATCCATTTCTCCTTCTTTTTCCTTTGCGCCTGTCCCAGGTGATCCGACCTCTGCAGAATGTTTTTCACAAGCTGTTTGGACACTGAAACCCAGAGGGCTCCACCAATGTGTGGCCTCTGGGAGATGGGAGATAGAGAGAAACCAGGGTATTTATCTTCTTCCCTACATCTCCGGGGTCTAGTGTGGTTCCAGCTTACTGTCGGTAGGGAGGGTGGGAAAAACTTGGGTTCAAATAATACCCATTGCCCCCTTTTTAGATGGCTCAGGCCCCCTTCACGGCTAATTTTTGGGCTGTCTCACACTCATTTGGCTTGGTCAGCCTTCCATCTCTTGTGCAGCCATCCCCCTGAATTTAATTAGTTATACCTTTCGATGTAAGTTCTTGATGTGATTTTGGTTTTGGGGGGAGGAGGGACTTGACATTGACCTATACAGTTCTAATTTTGTTGATCTTTAGAAACAGACTACACTCTTTTTTTATCAATATTTTAATTGAAACATAGTTGATTTACAGTGTTGTGTTAATTTCTGCTGTGCAGCAAGGTGATTCAGTTATACGTATATGTGTATATAATACATTCTTTTTTAATATGCTTTTCCACTATGGTTTATCACAGGATTTTGAATGTAGTTATCTGTGCTATACAATAGAACTTTGTGTTTGATAAACAGACTACACTCTTAACATTTTGTTAGTTATCAAACATGACTTAATAAAAAAAAAAAGACCTTGCAAGAATTAATTAGTCAAATCCTTTACATATGACATATGTTCCAAAAATCATACTATCACTAATGGAGCAGTCCTTCAAATAAAGTTTTCATGAAACTGTAAAAGCAACAAAAAAAAAAGAAAAACTATTTTTAACTAGCTTTGAACTCTGTTAGTAGTCAGCAGGTTGCCAAATTCCATAGGAAAATATGAATCAAAACTCACATTAGGCATGATGTGATTTTTAGCAGAAAATATTTAAAAATATGAGTCTTGAGAAGTAAATTATTACTGGAAACTTCAAGATGAAATATAGTACATAGGAATTAAAGAAAAAATTCTCTTTGTTATTTCCTTTTGCTCAAGCTAAATGCTCAATAAGAATTCAGCATAAAGACAGTATGCTTTAGTAGAAAATCTCCCAAGTTCCCTGCCTTTCCAAACATTAGAAACTAAACATGACTTATAAAGTGATACTCAAGTGAAAAAAAATGACAGTCAATAGACAATTCCAGGTTTTTTTTGTTGTTTTTTTTTTCCCCCCAGTGGGTTTTGTCATACATTGATATGAATCAGTCATAGAGTTACACGTATGCCCCATCCCGATTCCCCCTCCCACCTCCCTCTCCACCCGATTCCTCTGGGTCTTTCCAGCCCACCAGGCCCGAGCACTTGACTCATGCATCCCACCTGGGCTGGTGGTCTGTTTCACCACAGATAATATACATGCTGTTCTTTCGAAACATCCCACCCTCACCTTCTCCCACAGAGTTCAAAAGTCTGTTCTGTATATCTGTGTCTCTTTTTCTGTTTTGCATATAAGGTTATCGTTACCATCTTTCTAAATTCCATATATATGTGTTAGTATACTGTATTGGTCTTTATCTTTCTTGCTTACTTCACTCTGTATAATGGGCTCCAGTTTCATCCATCTCATTAGAACTGATGCAAATGTTTTCTTTTTAATGGCTGAGTAATATTCCATGGTGTATATGTACCACAGCTTCCTTATCCATTCGTCTGCTGATGGGCATCTAGGTTGCTTCCATGTCCTGGCTATTATAAACAGTGCTGCGATGAACACTGGGGTGCACGTGTCTCTTTCAGATCTGGTTTCCTCGGTGTGTATGCCCAGAAGTGGGATTGCTGGGTCATATGGCAGTTCTATTTCCAGTTTTTTAAGGAATCTCCACACTGTTCTCCATAGCGGTTGTACTAGTTTGCATTCCCACCAACAGTGTAAGAGGGTTCCCTTTTCTCCACACCCTCTCTAGCATTTGACAATTCCAGTTTTAGAGGCAGAATGCACTGTGCTGTCTAAAAAGCTTTTAATATATATATTGCATTTCAGCTGTGACATAGATTTTCACATTCTATTCAAAATGTAATGTTTTTCCATTTTTTTTAATTTCAAAAAGTTTGTGATAAAAACACATTATAGGATATGGGAACCTCCCTGAAGGAATCCTTCTACGAATTTATGGCACCTTTTTTTTATTAGAAACAGCAACTAGTGTTAGAAAACACTTCTTAATTTCTCTTCATGCCTAAAGTGGAATGGCATTAAGCATGTTCTTTGCTGCCTGAAGATTCACTTAATTTCTTATTCTTTTCTTCCTCTACTCTGAATTTTGCAACATCTTTTTAATCTCCTTCCTCGTATGCTCTGTAATAACAGGGCAAGAGTATGGTGTCTGCATTGTCCAGGGCTAAATCCCAGAGTCTCCACTTCCGACCTGGGAACGCTCCTTACTTCCCTGAGTCACCGTTTCCACACACACAAAATATCTTTAATTCTGTCTTTTCCGCATGATTCTGTTAGGACAAAATAATTTTAATAAAGACACTAAAAATACATTGGTGGTAGTTTAGGTGCTAAGTCGTGTCCAACTCTTGCGACCCCATAGACTTAGCCTGCCAGGCTCCTCTGTTCATCGGATTCTGCAGGCAAGAATACTGGAGTGGGTTGCCATTTCCTTCTCCAGGGGATCTTCCCAAACCAGGAGTCAAATCCAAGTCTCCTGCATTGCAGACAGATTCTTTACTGACTGAGCTACAAGGGAAGCTAAAATACATTATATAAAATACATTAAGTATTTTACACATTAAATTAAAAAATGTTTTATTTATTTATAATAAAAAATACATTAGGTTCCACCAAATTATGGGCAGTCAGCATACCTTAGTTTCCTCCTCTTTCTTTTAGATTTGTCCTTTGTGTTAAACCCAATTATTAGTATTGTGAGTGTGTGCTCAGCCTTGTCTGACTCAGTGTGACCCCCATGGGCTGTTGCCCATCAGGCTCCCCGTCCATGGGATTTTCCAGGCAAGAATACTGCAGTGGGTTGCCATGGCTTCCTGCAAGGGATCTTCCAGACCCAGGGATCAAACCCACGTCTCCTGCATCTCCTGCATTGGCAGGCAGATTTTTTACCACTAGCACCACCTGGAAGAACCAATAAGTGTCATATATTCCATTATCTCCATTCACTTTCCATCATTTGAGTTTGGATTATGTTTTTCTAAATATTCCTACTTGAAGAACAGGAGGAAAATATTAATACAAAGCAATATGCAAAGTTGCCTTTCAGTCTGATTTGAGTTTCTTCCAGGAATAATAACTATATATCTCTGCCCAGCTAATTTTACCTTAAACAACCATTTTAAAGGACTGTGGGACTCTCCCTAATTTACTTTTCTCTCCTTCAATCCATGGGAAAGACTCTGAACCCCTGCTCTCTTCTCCCTGCCGAGACTGAATCACACAGGAGGGAATGCATGGCCAGATGTGGGGAGAAGAAACTTTAAGCACAGAAAATTTTCAAGCCTAGCTTTGAAGCATCATGATGGCTTCTGCTCCTGAAGACCCATAGGATGGGCCACTGGCAAGGAAGGCCATTTAACGGTAGCAAGTAACCAGGCTGTCATAGGTGATACTCCCATGATTCCATTAGAATAAGATGTGTTATGTCAATAAAGATACCACAGCCTACAGACAAAAGGCAAATAGTGAACTTTCAGCTGTGTAGAGAAGGTACATTTACTCCTCAGGAGTAAAAGCCAATATTTAAAAGACATGCATTCATTTTACTGAATTTTTTCAGTTGTGACAGAAATATACTATTCATGGAAGTCCTTAAACTTCAATGAAGCAAAGGCAGGATACTTTTTGACCTGCTTGAACTGACCCTAAGCTAAAAGTTTACAAGTAAGCTCACAGAAGGAAGGGTCAGAATTTCTGCTGGTACAATGGCCACACATCTCATATTTTTATTGCAGAGATGTAATGTATAGTCCCATTATTCCATTACTCAGATGTAGGCATGTGTCTTTCAATCAACATTTTAACTTTTGTACTATATTCTTTAATTGGCTGTCAAATCAAGCACTTTAAAAATTATATATTTTTAATGCTAAGGCAAGAAAGGGCATGTTGGACAAAAGGGAGCTGAGGAGGCAGAATTAGGGAAAGTATTCTGTGGTTTCACTTCCAGGAAGGGTAACAGGACTTGAGATTTTTATAATATAGTCTTTTCCTAGTAGGCTATTCAACTTTGTGGCTTTTAAAGAAAAGTTGGTGGTGTGCTAAAAAAGAGAATAAACCAAAAGATTTCAGGAAATTGAAAACAGATTACCTAAGTCTCTGGTGTAAAACTGACCCACTTCCTACATTTTGGGGTTGGGAAGTTCTCAATATCTGCTGATTTCACCAGGTGAATACCTGAATCTACTCCAAGGCCAGAGCCTATAAGAAATGAGGGCTGAAGAAAAGGAGTGTTCCCACCAGGGCAGACTGGAGAGGTGCAGCTGTCGGGGCCATGGCCAGAAAACCCAGAGGGAACACTATAACTTATGACATCTCCCTCTTTGGACACGGAATCCAGGAAGGAGACTTTGTTACATCATGAAGCTCCAACAGCGGACATACTGGGAACATCCGATTAGCTGGTCTGGGGCACCTATAATCAAGGACACTAATGGCGGTGACGGACAGGGGGAGGAAAGAAAGATCACGAAACTTCCTTCTGGATTATATGTGACTCTTGAGCTACTAATCATTCCAGAATGGGGAACCTCAAGAGTGTAATACTAGCTTCTTGCCAAGCAAACAAGTAATGGTATAGAGTTTGTTCTAGTTCAATGTGAAACTAACCAGGGCCATAGCCAGTCTGTGGCCACAGGACTGGAAAAGGTCAGTTTTCACTCCAATCCCAAAGGAGGGCAACGCCAAAGAATGTTCAAACTGCTGCACAATTGCACTCATCTCACACACTAGCAAAGTAATGCTCAAAATTCTGCAAGTGAGGCTTCAAAAGTACATTAACTGAGAACGTCCATATTTTCAAGCTGGATTTAGAAAAGACAGAGTAACCAGAAGTCATATTGCCAACATCTGCCGGATCATAGAAATACCAAGAGAATCACAAAAAAATCCACATCTGCTTCACTGACTACTCTAAAGCCTTTGACTGTGTGGATCACAACAAACTGTGGAAAATTCTTAAGGAGATGGGAATACCAGACCACCTTCCCTGCCTCCTGAGAAACCTGTATGCAGGTCAAAAAGCAATAGTTAGATCCGGATATCAAACAACAGCTGCTGCTGCTGCTGCTACTAAGTCGCTTCAGTCGTGTCCGACTCTGTGCAACCCCATAGACGGCAGCTCACCAGATTTTCCAGGCAAGAGTACTGGAGTGGGGTGCCATTGCCTTCTCTGATCGAACAACAGACTGGTTCCAAACTAGGAAAGGAGCACGTCAAGACTGTATATTGCCAACCCTTTTAGTCAACTTCTAGGCAGAGTACATCGTGTGAAATGGTGGACCGGATGAAGCACAAGCTGGAATCAAGATTGCCAGGAGAAATATCAATAACCTCAGATATGCAGATGACACCACCCTTATGGCAGAAAATGAAGAGGAACTAAAGAGCCTCTTGATGAAGGTGAAGGAGGAGTGAGAAAGTTGGCTTAAAACTCAACATTCAAAAAACTAAGATCATGGCATCCAGTCCCATCACTTCATGGCAAATAGATGGGGAAACAATGGAAACAGTGACAGACTTTATTTTCTTGGGCTCTAAAATCACTGCAGATGGTGACTACAGCCATGAAGCTAAAAGATGGGCTTGTTCCTTGGAAGAAAAGCTATAACAAACCTAGACAGCATAATAAAAAGCAGAGATGTTACTTTGCCAACAAAGGTCCATCTAGTCAAACCTAAGATGTTTCCAGTAGTCATGTACGGATGTGAGAGTTGAACCATAAGAAGGCTTAGCATCAAAGAACTGATGCTTTTGAATTGTGGTGTTGGAGAAGATTCATGATAGTCCCTTGGATGCAAGGAGATCAAACCAGTCAATCCTAAAAGAAATCAACCCTGAATGATCATTGGAAGGACTGATGGTGAAGCTGAAGCTGCAATACTTTGGCCACCTGATGTGAAGAACTGACTCATTAGATAAGACCCTGATGTTTTGAAAGATTGAGGGCAAGAGGGAAAGGGGATGATAGAGGATGGGATGGTTGAATAGCATCAGTGACTTGATGGACAAGAGTTTGAATGAGCTCTAGGAGACAGTAAAGGTCAGGGAGGCCTGGCATGCTGCAGTCCATGGGGTCTCGAAGAGTCGGACACAACTTAGCAACTGGCTTCTGTGTAATATCATATCCCTTCAATGTTAATCAGTCTCAGTGGCCATTAGTAAGTTTTGTCCAGCTTTCATCAGATCAGTAAATTAAAAGCTCTTTTCGTCTTAACTATCACTCATGATATCAATTTGCACAGTTATTTGGGAAGGAGGTGAACTTAAATTACCACCCAAGAGGTTCTTGCCAAATTACCCCACTTTCTTCTCTGTATTAGATATCTCAGCCCTTTTTCCACTCCATTTACAAAATTCTGCATAACTGCTTCAGATTTGTGACCAAACTGCCACATCATATCATAGAAGTATTTGTTTTAATTACAGCTGTGCGGTTTGCAGTTATGCTTTAATTTGACATGATTCCTTCCCATCACAGCAGTGTCTGACCATGTCATCCAAGTGGCTCAGAGTTCCTGGTGGGCGCATCAGAAGCAAACGCCAAAAGAGTGTGTGTAAACCATGATTTTTGTTAGCTTTTCCACCGAGTCTTACGTAGATTTTTCAGGTTTCAAATTACATAACCAATATAGTGAATAAGCAAAATACTTCAAATCCATTCAAAAAATGATATTCTTTATCCCTAATCATCCATGTAGACTTGGCAGATTCTTTTTCTGAGTTCAGGAGGAAATCACAGATATCAAACATTTGTTTTAACAGTTTTATTGAGGAATAACTGACATACAGTAAACTGAATATACTTAAAGTAAACAGTTTGATTAGTTGTTATATGGAAAGTATAAGTATGTACTATAAAACTGTCATAAGCAAGCTAGCATATCACACCCAAACCTTTCTTCATGCTCCATTTCATTCCCTCCTACTCTCCCTTTCTGCGCTTAACTTTTGTCTATGAGCAACTACTGATCTGCTTCTGACTATGAATTAGTTTGAATTTTCTTGGGTATTATATAAATGGAATCATACAGCCTGTATTCTTCTAAAATTTTATGTCTTTCACTCAGCATAATTGTTGTGAGATTTATCTATATTGTAACATGTTTCAGTAATTCATTCTTTTTGATGCCTGAGTAGTATTTCATTGTATGGCTAAAATACATCTGATTATTCAGTCACATGTTGATGGACATTTGTGTTGTTTTCAGTTTTTCTCTACTATAAACAAAGCTGCTGTGAACATTCATGTATAAAACCTTGTGTGAACATATCTTCTGTATCTTTGGGTCAGGTGAAGATTTCTTACCTACAAAATTAAACACAATTCAGAAAGAATGAATTTGAAATTCTACTCTTGTTGAAAAGAAAATATTTGCAAATCATATATATTATGGACTGATATAACAAACACATATATTTTTAAATATCAAAACTCTATAATAAAGCAATCAAGTTAAAAATCAGGGAAAGATTTAAATAGACACTTCACCAAAGACAGTATATGAATGGCAAATAAGCAGATGAAATGATGCTCAACATCATTTTTGTTAGGGATGCTTAAACTAAAGCCACGAATAGATGCCACTATACACGTATTCAAATGCCTAACATTTTAAAACCTGACCATACCAAGTATCAGAGGGATTCTAGAACAATGGAGACTTTCACACATCATTGGAGGAAATGTAACAT
The DNA here is from genome assembly GCF_963930625.1 of Muntiacus reevesi. Classification (NCBI taxonomy): domain Eukaryota; kingdom Metazoa; phylum Chordata; class Mammalia; order Artiodactyla; family Cervidae; genus Muntiacus; species Muntiacus reevesi. The sequence goes on along the minus strand of NC_089264.1, from coordinate 58,115,456 downwards.
GGTTATAACAGCTTTGGGAAATGGCTTAGCAGTTTCTTAAAATGTTAAATATATATTTCCCTTATGGTACCACAATTCCACTCTTGGTGTTTGCTCATGATAATGAAAATAAATGCGTAATATTTTTTATCACTCTCAGGTAATGAAAGTTCCTCTAACCATATTTAGTCACCAAAATGGACTTTTTAATAAGTTATATTTTCACTTGCAGGTAGTAATCAAAATTCCAGGCTATAAAGTTCAAGCTTCCTCTCCCCCCAAGCCCAGTCTTCCCTGATGTTGGCGCCTGAAGAGACAAAGGGCTCAGTGACAGACTTCTGATTCCCGCCCCTGCCATCAAACCCTCCACTCTCGCCCCGCTCGCTGAGATTTCTGATTCCTCTAGGGTCTGGCCTAGGAGAATAAAAACATAGTCAGATTTTAAGGTGATAATATCAAGATAACCTTGTTTCTCTGAGTGTTTCATGTTCAAAACTGACTCCCTTTTAATTTTCTGGAGATTCTGGGGATTTTCTGGAGAAATCTTTCTCATATCACTTCAAGTTGCTGAAATGTCTTGTTGCAGGTTCTTGACATGGGTGTTGCACTTTCTGGATGGAGATCTGTGATTCTCAGTGGTTTAGGGGAACCAAGATATCATGGCCCTATAGATATGTGTCTTGGGCAAGATGTTAGATGGTTGCAAACCAGCTCTCTCTGCACACGGTCATAGCTTATCCACAAAACATGCTTATACCTGGTTCAGCTTAAATGACTCCGTGGGTCCAGACTGCTGTGAAATGGCTATCTTTCCTCAGAACTAGCCTTAGACAATCAAAGAAATGGGTCAGACATACGTTTTCATAGCCCTTGAGTTTCAGGGACACAGTTCAGTCTCTCCAAGTGCTGCGGATGAGCGGAACTTGCCTCTAATCTTTTCCTCTTTGAGGACAGAGACCAGGACTCTTCATGCCCTTTCAGAATTCACTGATACTGGAAAATGAGAAAATAATATTTCAGCTTTCCAAACAGCCAGAAGCTAAGCAACTTCAAATCCTTTATACTTAAAAATGCTTGGGGAGCTAAACAGCACAAGACTGATTCGGGGGCATGTCCTGGCAACTCTGCTTCGTTAAGCTCCCATCACGTTTTGGACTGAAGGGCATTCTGGAGAACATAATTCCTCTCCAGACTAGAAATGGAGATGCAGTTCTAGAAAATGGAAGTCAACCAGAGGGACACCTCTAAACATAAATTACTTCCATGAATCTAGAGCTGACCCTGCACTAAAACAGGAAAATTTTTCTTAAAAAAAGAAAAGAAAAAATTGAAAACAATAGAATCTCAAAATACCTGAGAAAATATAACGCCATGGGTCATTACTAAAAAAAAAACATCAAAAATATAATGTGCAAATAAGAAACAGATTCTAGAATATTATGAAAAGAACTTTCAAATAAATCATCTAATATCTTCAGGGAAAGACAGGAGCGAACTTATCTACAAGTAACAAGAATGAATACTTATAAGGAAGGAATTGAAAAGGAAGATTCAATTGCTAAAACATTTCATTAAAGATGCAGATAAACTTTAGTTTGAATACAGTAAAGAACAAATTAATGAGTCAAAATATAAAGAGCAATTTTCTCACATTATGTTTTAAAAGAATAAATAAGTAGGAAAAGTGAATAAATAGATAAGAAACAAATAGAATAGAGAATATTTAATACTCATATAAAAAGAAAATGAGTAATTGGAAATAATAGTAAGGTAAATATAAATGAAAAGTAAAAAGATGTAAAAAATCTATAGTATACCAACAGTAATCAAAACAAAAATTTGGAATTGCCATATTATTATAAGACAAGAGGACTTCAAAGCAAAAAATATTACTAGGGCCAAAGGGTGCCATTTCATAACAAAATGTGATCAATTCATTAAATGGACATAACAGCACTGCAAGGTTTTACATCTAATAATAGTGCTTCAGCTGAAGCAAAAATGAACAGAAGTTTGTGCAAAGGGAAAAAACAGCTCCACAATAATAGCTGGAAATTTTAGCACTCACTCAATAAATGATAAAAATATGCAAAATTCAGGAATGAATGAGGAAAAGGAACCATATTATCAATACATTTAATCCAATTGACACTTACAGAACACTCCACCCAATAACAGCACAATGCACATTCTTTTTAAATAAACCTGGAAACTTTGTCAAAATGGACCGCTTTCTGGACTGTAAAGCAAGAATCCATAAATTCACGAATCAGTCAAGTCATAAAAAATATGTTGTCTGATAAAAACTAAATATTAAATTTGAAAACCATGAAGATCTCTGGATAATCACCAAATACTTTGAAACTAAGTGACACACTTCTGAACAGCCCCTGAGTCAAAAATAAATAAAAAGATAGTTTAAAAGTATCTTGAAGTGGATGAAAATGAACACACAATGTATCAAAATTTGTGGAATCCAATTAAAGCAGGACTTGGACATTTTTAGCACTAAACACTTGTAGAAGAAGAAAGTCTCATATCAATGACCTCAGCGTCTTCCTGAAGCAACCAGAAAAAGAAAGCAAACAAAACCCAAAGTAAGCCCCCAAAAATGAAATAATGAAGATCCTACTGTACAGCACCCTGGATTATATTCATTATCCTGTGATAAATCATAATAGAAAAGAGCACAAAAAAGAATATGTGTGTTAGTCGCTCAGTCATGTCTGACTGTTTGCAACCCCATGGACGATAGGCAGCCCACCAGGAATTTCCATGAAAAAGTATATATATATATATGTATAACTGAATCACTCTGCTGTACAGCTGAAATTAACATAATACTGTAAATCAACTATATTTAATAAAATTAAACAGAAAGGTAAATGGATACTGTGACATATTGGCTCAGCCAAATGCTACTCATCAATATAAGGAAATGAAGTATAGATACATGCCACAACCCAGATGTACCTCGAAATTATTGTGCCGAGTGAAAGAAACCAGAAGGAAAAATAAGTAGGCATGGCTTCATTTACTAAAATTCTGGAGATTGAAAACTAATCTACAGAAACAGAAAGTGGATCCTTGTTTGCCTGGAGGTAGGGGGCGTGATGTGGGAGGGGAGAATAGAAGGGATTCTCAAGGGACAGAACAAAGGAAGGGGGTGAGGAGTGTTTTCATCGTCTTGACTTTGGTGATGGTTTCCTACCTGTCTAAATATGACAAGAGTTATCAAGCAGTATGATTTAAATATCATAGATGACAATGTCAATCATACCTCCTCAAAATTGCTGAAAACATTTTTAGAACTAAGAACCAGCCTGGAATAGGCTTGGCAAGAGTCAGAGCGACCTACCTGGCTCACCATGACTTGATCCAAAGCTCCCAGAGCGGGGCAAACCCCCTTTCCTGCCCTCGCCGCTGAAACCTCCGTGTATACCAGCTGTTGAGCACAACCACCTGCTGTGAGTAGAAATGCCAGCTAGCGGTGGCTGCCCCGGAGCCAGCAGAACTCACCCTCCAGCCCTTCTCGCTGGGAGTGTGGGGTGCGGCTGTGGGCCTCTGCCGTTAACAGATGTGTCTGAGTCCTGCTACTGCCACTTCCAAGCTGTGTGATGCTAAAAGCACGTGTTCTCAGACCTCATTTTCCTAATCTGTATAAAGGGTACTATAAAACCTACCCCACAAGGATTCTTCGATGAGGATTCAGTGAGTGGATCAATTTCAGTTTGCAGAATCAATTTTTTTTTTCATGAAAAGCACTATTCACCTACAGTTACACTTACAGTGAGATGAGATGGTCCAAAGAGGCTACTGGTCCCTATATTGTAATATTAATACATCCTTTCTGTGTCAAAGAGGGCATCCTGAGAACTACAGATACTCATCATTTCCATTTCTAACAACAACAAAAAAAGATTAGATCAGTTTTACCTGAGAGTGTACTCTGGGGGATAAAGCACATTGCAACATATAAACTGAAGTTCCCTTTTAAGCTCAATTAGCAGAGTAGACAAAACAAAGGAACGCAGTCACTACACTGCGGGAAAAACGTTCTTGAGCAAAACATCTCCTGCTCTGTCACAGAGATGCAGTCTCACTAATTAGAGTGAATTAGGATTGGTAGGGCTCCCTTGAAGTGGACTGAAGACTGGCTGACGTGTAATCAACAAAGAGTAATGATAAATGACAGCGTGCTGAGTTGGGCTGATGTGATTAATAGAATCTACAGAAGTCCAGGCAGCCTTTTATTTGGCTTAATATTTTTCCGAGTGGATTCAAGAAGGAAGTTTTTTTTTTCCTGCACATCAATTTAAATAAACAGAAGATAGTGGAGGTAACAGATGCTTTAAAGCCCAGAAAAGTCAAGCAGAAGATAATAAAGATAATATTGCTTCCTTATGCTCAGATAGGGCTGTTTGCAAAGGACTCTCACATTCTTTTATTTAACCCTCTTATTGACATAGTGAATTAGATAGAGCTGGCATTAACCCCATTATATAGTTGAAGAACTAAAACAGAAAGCTTGGGTCACTTGTTCAAGGTCGTATTGCTAGGAAAATTCAGAGCTGAGTCTACAACAAGCTGTCTCCCGTATTTTTGTCTGCTCAGCATCAGTTATCTTAAAATAATACCCTGATTTTGTGTGGGGGAACCACCACGCTCTCTCTCTCAGATCAGGCAGTATTAAAGTGACTGAACCACTCACAGGTTCATGGTGTGTTTTTTAACTCCTGCTAGATTCATCAAGCAAAAGGTGATTTCATTTTCTTCTGGTTGCTTAGCTAGAAACAGATCTATCGAAGGTCACCGCATGACATACAGAAAATGTCTGCCTAACAACTAATCCCAATTAAAGGAGAACAAAGCAAGAAAAGGAGAGAAAAGGAGATATCCGAGGTCATCATTTAAATTCCTGAATGTATTACAGCATCTGAAAGTGAAAGCATTAGTCAGTCAGTGGTGTCTGACTCTTTTGCGACCCCATGGTAGACCCTGACCATGGAATTTTCCAGGCAAGAATACTGGAGTGAGGAGCCATTCCTTTTTCCAGGCAATCTTCCTGACCCAGGGATCAAAACCGTCTCCTGCATTGCAGGCAGATTCTTTACCATCTGAGCCAGCAGAGAAGCACCGAATGTAGCATCTAACTGCACAAAATCGGACTTAGTCTTGAAATTTGTAAGTTATATAAGCCAGTAAATTCCTTCTACAGTTTGTTTAATTTAGCCTTATTTTGTTTCTGTCACTTTCACCTGACAAATATAAGCAATAATTCAGGTCTTTGGACCCATGTTAGAATTCTTCCCTTGGTAATAACAATAACTATAAAAGTATGATAGCTCATATTCATTAACTACCTTGTATAGGCCACTACTCTTCCAAGTACTTGACATACATTAACTCTTTTCATCCTTACAGTAGTCCTGTGAATTGAAATGTGAAATAATGCACACTTTATTCATGAATAAACTGAGAGCAATCAAATAACTTCACTTATAATTCACACCAAGTAAATGGAGGAGCTAGGATTTGAACCATTCAGTCTGGCCACAGAGTCAAAGCTTTTCATTATAAGGTTACACTTATTTTTTTAACCTGAATTATTCTCTGAGCCATATGAGACCAATGGTTGGGTAAACGATAGTTTCTGGTAAGCAGCTAATAAGACACGTGGAGAAAGAAAGCAGCCTGCGTCCACTGTCAGTCTGACGGCCAACTTCCATTAGGGCAAAATCCTAGTTGGAATGAAAAACGTCTCCTCACCTGCTTTGCTCTTTCACTGTGTATTCTAACTCACCACTGAGAAATGAGACACAGGAGCTTCTCGTTTTATGAACATTTACTTACTTGACTGGACCAGGCCTTAGCTGCAGCGTGTGGAATGCCGTTTCTGGAACCTGGGCCCCTGCACTGGGGGCCGGGAGCAGAGTCTTAGCCGCCGAGCCGCCAGGGAAGCCCTGAGATGCAGGGGCTTCGATGAGGCTGGCAATCCAACGGAGCAGGCACATCGTACCATAAACTTTCTAAATGTCCTGTTTTCTTGATGCGTCAACATCCCACAGACTGACTGCGAGCATCCTGTCTGGGGAGCGAGATACGCCAGTGTGATAATGCTGGGCTTCGCCCCAGGTTCTCTTTCTTGCCCTCCCCAATGTGACCTCCTGCCGCTCAAACACCCCCTTGCCCGTTTTGCTGGCCTGCTCTACGGTGACTTCCAGTGAAGGCACTTGCCTACAGCAACCCCCTCAGCACCCCACCTGTCTAGCTGAGCTCTCTCTCTTGGAGCTTTTCCCAAGGCTCCCTACACGGGATGCCTCCCTTTTCTAGAACTTGTGCGTGCGATAAATCTATTCCACCTTCACTTGTCTCACCATAGTGTTATTCCCAGTCGGCACCAGAGAGTTGATCCAAAAACCCTTTTAAAAATAATATAATTGTTCCTTACAACACATGTGTACAATTCAAAGTCTATTTTCTGTACTCTACCCTGGACTCTTTCCCACTGACTGCCAAGTCATGCCTTGCTTTACTCAGCTAATCTGGAGTCATAAGAGTTATAGACACAATAATTACTTTGAAATGAATTTTACATGTTACCAAATGTGTCCCCATACATATTTAATTTGATTGCCCCCAATAGGTCTCTGTAGCAAGTCGGGCAATAAAATCCCCATCTCTGAGGACAAGAAATCAGAGACTCAGATGAGATGTGTCTTGTCTAGGGTCACCCCACTGTTGAATAAGAAGACAGACCAGTTTCCCTTCCTCTATGCCATTCCACTTTTTATTGTTTTCTTGGGTGAATGTTATATGCTTCTTCAGTCTAATCTATAAAATGTGACCAGTTTCCGTCTCCTTAGATATGTTCAACTCCAGGTTCACAATTTTCACCTCTAACCCATTACCTGGTAACCTCACTGACATTTTTATTATTTGCCCTCTAGATATCTCCACTCAAGTTCAATGGCCTTGTTTGCTGCCCTTGACCTCCATCTTTACTTTTACATTGATAGACTGTCCCAGGATAGACTTGAGCATCCCGGAGCCTTGGTGCACTTTGGTCATCTTTAATTGAAAAACAACGAACAGTCTTCTTCTCAACACTGAATTCTTCAAACGGCTCTCCACCTTTCCTAAAAACTCCTTCCCTCACTCCCACGCTCCCCAAACCTCCCAGCTTGACTCTGCAGAACAGTCACATGGTCACAGATGGAAGGACTTCTAGTCCACTATTTTTAGCAACTGGTAACCTTTTCAATCTACCATAAAAATCAGCATATACATGCATCACCTAGGCATTCAATATGCAAAATAAAGAGAGAGACTTATACAGCCAGGCCTCCTCATATTATATCCTGGTCCCAGACTCAATGCCATTTCTTCAGTCCCCAACAGAGTATACCCATGAGGTATTCCAAAGCCTAAAATTTATAGTATCATAGAGCAAAGATGAATCTGATCGATCAGGTAGCTTATCTTCAGAGACAAAAGGAGGATGTCTACTAGTTAGGGCGGGCTGTTTATTGTAACCCACAACACCAAAATTTACAGTGACTCAGCTATTATTAGGTTACACTGCTACTCCATGTCTCAAATTACAGTCCGGTTTAGGATGACAGATGCATACATCAGAGGCCCAGGGTCTTTCTATCCAAGCCCCTGAATTCCTCTGTTTTAAACTGGTGGACGGAGAAAGAACAGTACATGGAGGACCCAACAGGGGATTTCGAAGGGCTGGATGCACAGGTGTTCCCCACGCCGGCTCACGCCTCACTGACCAGAAGACAGCCACACACACGCATCTAACAGCAAGGGAAGCTGAGAAATACGAGAAAACGTTCTCAAAACCACTGGGGAAATGAGAGTTAAACTTACCACGGTGATCATTTTGGAGTGTAAAGAAATGTTGAATCACTATGTTGTATACCAGGAATCAAAACGAGTCAGTTATACTTCAAAAACAAACTCAGAGAAGAAGAGATCAGATTTGTGGTTATTCCAGGTGGGGGGTACGGGAGGGGGAACTGGATGAGGCAGTCAAAAGGCTCAACCTTCCAGTTATAAGATGAACAAATTCTAGGGATGTAACGTACAACCTGATAAATACGATTAACACTGTCACACGTTATATATTAAAATTGTTAAGATGGTAAATCCTAAGAGTTCTCATTACAAGGCAAAAATATTTTTCTTCTCTATCTTTAATATTTTAGTTATATGAAATGGTGAATGTTCACTAAACTTATTATAATAATCATTTCATAATGAATAATCATTTAATTCCCTCATTTAGAAATCCCCCATGGGTCTCTCTGGGCCAAAATCAAGGTGCTGGTAAGGCTGCGTTTCCTTCTGGAGGCTCTTAGAATGGGTCTGTTTCTTTGTCTTTTCCAACCACATTCCTTGGTTCTGGCTCCTTTCTTCCATCTTCAAACTCAACAGCATTGCATTTCCAACCATGCTCATGGAAGTACATGGCTCTCTGATACTCTTCTTCTGAATCCTTCTTCCAGTTATAAATATCTTCATGATTATGTTTACATACAATGGATCATTCAGGATAATATCTGTATTTTAAGGTCATCTGATCAGCAAGTTTAATTTCACTTCACTGTGTAAGGCAACATATTTGCAGGTTCCAGAGATCGGGACATGGACATTTCAGGAATCGTTATTCTGCCTGCTATAATTACTATTTTAGGAGAGCTATTGAAATGGAGAGATCGACTTTGACTCTATGTGAATTGAGACATAAGGCTCTTGCCCAAATTACAGTGTGTTCTTATAAAAGTAGGATGTAGGAAGATGGAGATGGCAGTAAAATGTCAGTATCTGTGAAAGAGAAAGGTCAGAGGGTGGCTGGAATAACTGTTTTATGAAAGTCTCCGTAAATGTCCAGCACAAGGAGTACCGCTCTGCCACAACGTTGGGGCTTTGAAAGACAAGGATTCTGGCAATCTCCTGGAGCATCAGAAAGCTCTTTTGGGAAACTTCAAGGGCCAGATAAATCAAAATAGGGAGAAAAAGAAGACTGAAGTACTTATGCTCACTATCTTGTCAGCATAAGGGATGTACTTCTTTGGAGAAATAATTGAGGTCACTATTCTGGGGATCTTAAATCCATTGTGCAGGTGATAGGAGTTACAGCTAAAATTTGGGCTCAGAAAGCTAACTCCACTTAAAAAACTCCTCAGAGACCTTTAAAGCTTAGACAGGTAGATGATAGATAGATAGGTAACAGATAAGTAGATACACAGAGATATGTAAAATATAATACTGTTTTAATTCCTCTATGTATTTTAATTATCTTCTATCATTAAATATGATCAAAACAATTATCAAAGCATTCACTTAACTGCTGCTTCTTTTGTTACCAGGTTTCAGGTAGAATTTGAAAGTATTCTTTTGTTCTTGTCTGCTACCATTTCATTCATTTAAACAATATTAATTTGTACTATCTATCTGTGCTTCATGAATATATTGTAGCAGCACTGAAAGCAAAAGTTACTTGAAAGAATCTCCTTCCTCGCTGTTGTTTCCAAAAGCAAACCCACTGAAGATATGGAAGTGTGTCTCCTAAAGAGAGAGAGTAAACTTTACAGCCGAAGTCTAATTGAAGAACACATAAAGAAAAGGAAGATCTTTCACAGACTGAAGAAGACCTTTCTGAACCCCAGTCATGAAGGCAGCTGTCTGTGGTTTTCATTAGGAGCTGTATGAAGCCTGTCTGAAGCACTGCTGCAGACCAGTTTCGAGAGGATGCTAGCCCTTGAAGGGTGCCAGACTGCAAGAGGACACCAGATTGCAAAATGAAATTACCACGCAGCAGGTTCAGAGATTTCAGCCATGTGGTCCCCCGCCTCCACAAAACGTCTCATGCTTTAGGTATGACCTAGAAGCAGAGGAACCAGTGGGATCCCTGAATGTCTCAGCCGTGATTGCATCACAGCTTACAGATAACAAGCAGGCATCCTCAGGATCTGGCCACTAGATAAAGTTCACAGTACATTGCACTTCCCTGCAGAAAGAGGGACCCAGCAATGGTGGAGATGGTTTTCCTGTCCCTCGGGGAAAGGAAGCTCAAAACTTAGCCGATTTAAAAAGACCAACAAATGTGTGCTTTTGTGTTAATTTATGAACAAAGATTCTTAATTGGCCCTAGCCTCCCGCTCCAACCCTTCTCTCCATGACTTCATTGTTAGCAATAGGTTGTCTGCAGACACTACCTCTTAAGCGTTGTTATGCTGCAAGCATAGCTCTTGGGGCTTCCCTGGTGGCCCACTGGTAAAGAATCTGTCTGCCAGTGCAGGAGATGCACCTCCAGTCCCTGGAGAAGGAAATGGCAACCCACTGCAGTATTCTTGTCTGGAAAATCCCATGGACAGAGCAGCCTGGCAGACTACAGTCCATGGGATTATAAAATAGTTAAGACACAGCTTAGTAAATGACTAAATCACAACATAGCCCTTAACTCTCCACCCACCCTCCAGGAAGGAGCAAACTGTTACTTTGGTTTTTTATGTATCTACCGAATAAGCTTTCCCAAGCCTGTTCTTTCTATGTGATCACTAGCAATCTTCCTGAACTGTGGATTCAACCAGAACGTCTACGAGATGCTAACTTAGATCACTGGACTAGAGTAATTCAGACTACCTCTCCACCCACCCCCAGTGAGAGAGGCATGCCGTTTTAGAAGCAGAGATCCCAGATTGCTGCAAAGGGGAGGTACAATGAATAACCGTGGAAAAGCGCTTCTCAATATTGGTCTGGAGGTAAGAAGCACTCCCGGCTCCAAGATGGATATGTTGCTGGTGGGGCCTGTGTGAGGAAAGCAGGAGAGACCTCATCTTGAAGACTGAGTGTGAGCTGGGGCTGAAAGCTGCCCAAGAGTGAGGAGACCGTTGCTAGTGCAAGATGGGCTCCTGGAGACTTGCCTCCCTACACATGACAAAGGAGAGCTGAGGTCAGGCTGCCTCCTTAGATTAACCTTGGAGACACCCCCCTTGACCTATAATCATTACCGCGCCCCCTCCCCGCTTTAACATTGTTTGTTCTCCTAGCACCTACTTGCTGTAAAACTCAATCTTACACAACAAAGAGGTCGCTAACCTGTAACCAGTGGCCTCTCAGAAACACCAGAGTCCTTGTTGGGAACTGGCTGCCCTTGGACCCGCCTGCAAAATAAACTGTCCTCGCTGTCTTCATGGCCTCTGAGGTGTGTTTTGCGACTCTAGATTCCACAATGTTGCAACAAAAGTTGCAACTTTTGTTCTGTCATTAAAGTGTTCATAAAGATAGGATTGGCTGATTTTTTTTTAGAAATAACAGTAAGGAAGAGAAAGAAATATCTACAGTAATTTTGGACTTGAATTACTCAGATACAAGGGGTCCGGTGATCTCTATTTTGTCATTATTGATGCTGAACTTTGCTTATGGAGGAAGATTTCATGTCCATTATATTTTAGGGTCAACCTTACTTGGTGATTTACTATCAATCAAAAAAAAAAAAAAACTTCTTTGCTTTTCAGAAGCTGTTAAGGTTCTTGTAGGTAAATAGGAAAGTATTTGGAAAGAAACATAGCGAAGATACACAGCTAAATAGCAGCAGCAGAAAAAATTAATGCTACTGTGTGTTAATATGTGGATTATCTCATTTAACTGATAAAAATGTTAGCATGAAATTATAAATTAAAAACAAGAAGACTTTAAACTCATCCTTCCTATTCATGGGTAACATCTGTTTACTGAGGGGGAAAAAAGCAAAATCTAAAATTTAAGAATTATCTTTTATTTGGTGACAAAAATGAGGGTTTAAGCCTGCAACACAGCATCTCGGAAAACTCTGAGGGACTGTTCCCAAGAGGACGTGGGAAAGGCAGGATTTATAGGAGTTTTTGCAATAAAGACCAGGTACAGAATATCAAAAGAAAACTGCTAATTAAAGAAAGCCAGATATCTCAAGGAACTTAGTTCTTTATATAAAGGAAGATGCAAGATTCTGGGCTCACGGGAATCATTCCTTTGATATACACCCACCTATCCGGGGCCAGTGTCCTATGCTCACTCATTCTGAGGCTGCTCAGGGCTTGCGCTTTGGGGACAGCTGTAATGTGGTGACTTGATGGCTGATATGGCAGGTACCCCAGGTAAAGAACTCACCTGCTGATGCAGGAGACATAAGAGACACAGATTCCATCCCTGGGTCAGGAACACCTCTTGGAGGAGTACATGGAAACCCACGCCAGTATTCTTGCCTGGAGAATCCCAGGGACAGAGGAGCCTGGCAGCCTACAGTCCACGAGGCCGCAAAGAATCGACAGGACTGAAGCGACTTAGCATGCACACATGGCAGGTAATGTCTTTAATTCACACGTCAAACTATTATCATGCTAATCTTATTATTTTATAAATATTTACATTATAAATTTGTGAATATTTTGTTTCACACAAATGAAAATAGTGTGAATTTTGTCGTGCATAAAGTTGTTAACACCAGAATTTCCTGGGACTTTTATTTAAATATGTAGAAACAGTAAATAATATGAACAGAGGCATGCTCAGATAATGCTCAAAATCTAAAATAATGAGACCTTTTTAAAAAAATTTTATTCTGGTAGAAAATATTTAAATACAATATTCCTTTCTTTTCTGGTTAATAATTCTCAGTGACATTTTGAGATCAGAATTAGCATATAATTATTCTTTTCCTAAAACCTCTGAAATTAAAGTTGAGCTGACAAAAGAATATTTAAATCCAAGAACTTTTGAAAAATTACTTCTGAGTCCGTAAGAACTAACTTTATTTTATTAAGCTTTAGTTTTGTTTTTTTAAGTCTTGGATACCTCAAGGTGAGTAAGAGCGCTCTGATATTGAACAAATTTACAAGATGGTATGAGGAAACCAAGTTACTGAAAAAGTGAAAGCAAGGTTTTTCTAGGATGTTGAGAATTTTAAAATACTACGATCCGGCTCCCCTGGCCTTCTTTCAGTTTCTTAAATGCACAAAGATTTTTGCTACTCTGGAGAATCCCCATCAGCCGCTTCCTCTCCCTAGAATGCTTACCCCCACCCCAGCCAGCCCCCAATTCTCTCACTGCCTAATTTCTACTTATTCTTCAAGTCACTTCCTGAGGCAAGCTCTCCAGACCTCTCAAACGATCTTATGCCTCCCTGGTAGCTGTTGATATAATCATTCATTTTCACAGTTTACAACACTATCTTTAGTTGTACAAATGGTTGGTTGTCACCCTTACAAAACTGTAAAATCTGTTCCATGAAAACAAGAGCTGTGTTTCCCTTGTTCCCAGCTATATTCCTGCGAGGCGAGTGTGGAGAAAAAGAGTGAGCCAGGCAGGTCGGCAAAGAAAGGGAAATTTATTAAGGGGAAATGAGAGCATGGCTGGGCGTTGAGGAGAACCAGCGTCCTCGCTGTCTGACGCGGTCTTCCTTATACCCTCCCTGCCAATGAAAACTTCTCTGAAAGGATGTGGTTGATTTTTAGCCTGTAGCTGAGTCCTACGTTCACACAGCCAGAGATTTGGAATCAAGTGGTCTCATAGCCTTGAGAAGTTAGGCACCAGCGGGAAAACAGAATGTCTATCGGGCAATTTGGTCGATCTCAAGGGTCACTGTGACTTTATCCTTTGTTTGCAAGGTCAACATAATGAGCCATTTTAACAATGAGCACCCAGGTAGGCCCTGTCAATTCCCAATACTCACCATGATATCTGGAGTATATTATATAGTCCATAGATACTTGATGAAGAAATGAGAGAGATGACAGGAATCTTTTGAGAAAAAAAATTATCGATAATGCAAAAATAAAAAATCATTTTATTTACCATAACTTTGTATTGGTAATATCAAATTCATTCATTCTGATATCTAACCAAACCCGTTCTACTCACCCGCATGCAGTGAGGCTTCAAATAAAAAGTCAATCTACTGATGCCAGGTAATGATGAGGGAAAGTCCGGCATTCACGGCAGGGTGCCAAGCAAGGAATGCAGGCAGGAGATGCTCAGAAGATCCCAACTCCCCCAGTGGATTTCAGGGAAGGGTTTTTTAAGAAGGGGTGAGAGCAAGGGTCACAGAGTACCTGATCATCTTGTGGACACTCTTCTGTTTGCTGGGTAATGAGGCCATTAGGAGTCAACATCTTCAACCTCCTGGTTCCAAGTTGTCTGAGGTCTATGTATATGCCTGTGGTCAGCAGGCAGTTAAATTTCAATAGCTGGATTTCAGTATCTGAAACATAGCTCAAGGATATGACTCAGAATGTTATCTATAGCCCTTGAGGAGGAACTCAATGTCCTGGCTTTGCTTAATAGCTAAATGATTATTGTTTTGTCTTGCTCGATTGTTTTCCTTTGCTTCTTCATTTTTCTCATTCCTCTGATTAAATTTGCTCTTTGGAACTTAGGGAAAGCCTAGAAGAATAAAATTTTTCTACAAACAAAAGGCAGGCAGAGGATATTGAGGGGTCTGTCCTGGGAAGGCCCTATAGAGTCCTGCTCACTTATAATGACCTATTTTCTTTTATTTTCCTCAATCTTGAAGGAACAGGTGCAGGGCAAGAAAAGGAATAAAATTTGAGATAGAGAGATTAATCACAAACTCGGCAGAGAAACTCAGCTTTAGGGTAACTACTGAAAAGATAGGTAATTTCATCCCATTTTATAGGAGATGAAAGAGGCATAGATAGGAAAGTTCTTTTTCTAGGGTCTCCAGAATTGTAATGAACCCTGAAACCTGGCAATCTAACCACAGAAACCATGTCCATTTTAACTAGTTCTTAGTTTATGAAGATAAAATAAGATGTACTTTCTAAATGTGTACCTCAGAATCTACCAACCACTATAGATATTCAATACATGATAATTATTACCTAATTCTTAGTAGCATGCCTTGAAGATTCTTAGGAACTGTTTAATATTACAAACCAATCTGTGTTCATAGCAAAATGCATTACTAAAGCAAGCTCAGAAAGTCATTCACCCAGTATTGAAAGCCAGGTCTGTGCACGTCTGTTGAACTATGCTGTGAGATGAATGATAGAATGATTAGAATCTCTGCTCTCAGCTCACTGCAGTGTGAATGGTCTCTGAGTTCCATCAGGATGATGAGGCAAGGATTTAAACATAAGCATTTCTCTCAGGAGGCAATCCCAGGAAACATCCCTGAGGTCTGGCAAGCAAAATAGGGAAGTGAAGGGAGCCAAAAAAGTGCATTATCAAGAAATTCACCTTTTGAGAACTCCATATTCCACTGGCAAGCAGAGAAACAAGAACTTCAGAGGTTTTTGTGCCAATGGACAGAGACTGGAGTATCCATTCCTCAACTTCCCATCCATCATCGGTTGTAGGCTGCTCTTGGGGCATTAATTCTCTACTTCTCACCTTGCTCTGGAGCTGAAAGCACTCAGATGAAGAGTCAGAGGTGTTCAGCTAGCAACACTATGGGTAGGAGCCATCCTGGGCCTGAGGGGTTATGGAAGGGCACCAGCTGTACCTACAACGCAAGTTGAAAATGAGGACAGTATAAATCAGAAAGTGATCAATGCTCTGATATCGCAAGGACAAATAAGCACTAAAAATATCCCTGCTGACAGTAAGGGAAAATACACCCCTCCCCTTCTTTTTCTTAGAGCATTTACTTTAGAAAATTTGTAACTGTATATTCCCATCATTACATAATATTGATATATTTGAAAGCATTTCAGAAATTTAGATACTTTTACTTCAATTATCTCCTGTCTCCCTACATATAACTCCGTACATGGAAAAAGTCAACACCATGTAATGTATAAACTAAACCCTGTCACTCCCACATCGGTGCCATGAGCGTGTGTCTCAAAGGCTGTGGAACATCACAAGCCTCCCTTTGAGACGTTGGGAATTTTCAGAAGAAAACGTTTGTGGTTTCAGATCAGGAGAAATACGCTGACAAGCAAAACCTTGTTGCATCATCTCCACACTGTCAAAGACCTGAACAGATGGTTTCCAGGCGAAGGATTAGAAGCTGCGGCTATTTATTCACACTCAGGGAACAATGAAGGACACTTTATAGGCTCAAGAGATATTGGTGACGAAAAATAAGCAAAATCTCAAAAGGACAGCTAGATCTCATAAGAGAAAATAATCAGGATGTAAATAGTAACACAGATATTATCTTGGTACTGAGATCTCTCAAATAATTTCTATTGCATTGAGAGATATTACTGGGAGGGTGAGGGAGTTGGTTTGTAGAAAACAATCTCCAAGTAGAAAATATTCTGGTGCAATCAGCAGTGAAAGTGAGTAACTTATTGCTGCTGGTGAAGAATTAAACATTTCTGACTTTAAAGTGTCAGGCATAACAAGTTTATGAGTTTATGAGTAGAGCTCATGAGGCATGCTGATAGGAAGTCAAATAAATATAAATTCAAATCTCCATAATCTGTAGTCTGTCTTTGGGTAAATCTGCCATAGACTTCTGGTTTCAATGACTTCAACTCTCACATTTGGAGCATTTCTCACCTGGTCCTTTTCAAGGGTATCATAATTAATTTAACTTCCATTTGTCTGTGGAACAAATATTTATTGAATGCTTGTTAGAAGCTAAGCCCAACACTTAATGGTGGGAATTCTGTATTGAAAAGACAGGAAGCCACCCTCAATGAATCAATTTTTTTTAAGTCCTACTGTATAGCATAAGGTACTATATTCAATATCCTGTAATAAATCATAATGGAAAAGAAGAATATAAGGAAGAATATATGTATGTATAACTGAATCACTTGGCTGTGCAGCAGAAATTGGCACATTATAAATCAACTATACTTCAATAAAAGTTTTTTGCATAAAATAATGAATATTAATGGTATGAGCAAAAAGAATCATCAAATGAGATATTGTAAAAACAAAGCAAAACACTTTTCTATGTTGTGCAATATATAAATAAAATCATCATTTCATTTATTAAAAAAAATAAACTATCACAATGTACTACAGTAAAAACTTCAATGTGGGGTGATTACTGATCCAACTCAGCAAATATTTATTAAGAATCTTCTTTGTATGCTCAACATCACTCATTATCAGAGAAATGCAAATCAAAACCACAATGAGGTACCATTACACGCCAGTCAGGATGGCTGCTATCCAAAAGTCTACAAGCAATAAATGCTGGAGAGGGTGTGGAGAAAAGGGAACCCTCTTACACTGTTGGTGGGAATGCAAACTAGTACAGCCGCTATGGAGAACAGTGTGGAGATTTCTTAAAAAACTGGAAATAGAACTGCCATATGACCCAGCAATCCCACTGCTGGGCATACACACCAAGGAAACCAGATCTGAAAGAGACACGTGCACCCCAATGTTCATCGCAGCACTGTTTATAATAGCCAGGACATGGAAGCAGCCTAGATGCCCATCAGCAGACGAATGGATAAGGAAGCTGTGGTACATATACACCATGGAATATTACTCAGCTGTTAAAAATAATTCATTTGCATCAGTTCTAATGAGATGGATGAAACTGGAGCCCATTATACAGAGTGAAGTAAGCCAGAAAGATAAAGACCATTACAGTATACTAACATATATATATGGAATTTAGAAAAATGGTAATGATAACCCTATATGCAAAACAGAAAAAGAGACACAGAAGTACAGAACAGACTTTTGGACTCTGTGGGAGAAGACGAGAGTGGGATGTTTTGAGAGAACAGCATCGAAACATGTATATTATCTAGGGTGAAACAGATCACCAGCCCAGGTTGGATGCATGAGACAAGTGCTCGGGCCTGGTGCACTGGGAAGACCCAGAGGGATCGGGTGGAGAGGGAGGTGGGAGGGGGAATCGGGATGGGGAATACATGTAAATCCATGGCTGATTCATGTCAATGTAAGACAAAACCCACTTCAATGTTGTGAAGTAATTAGCCTCCAACTAATAAAAATAAATGAAAAAAAAAAAGAATCTTCTTTGTGCCAAATAATATGTTAGATGCTGATGAGCAAACAAAATAAACCAGGATATAATCTAGTGCCAATATGTGGCCCCGTTTAGTCATAATGCAAATTATGTTCTAGGGTGTAGACAGACACCTAGACATCTAGATCTTGGATTTGTAGTCACAGGTAAAGTCAATTGCTCTTCAAACATAAGAGCAACTAATTAAAGGTGGTATTTGTGAAGTGCATATCATGATATATTTCTCAACAATAGTTATTTCCAATGCTTTTCTAAGGCTTGTAAAAGGTTTACTATGTAATGACTCAACACATATTCAATTTAGTTTACTAATGTGGCCATCATTCAAAAGAACTGTTGCCATTTACAGCTTATTTATAGCTTATGCCATTATAGCTTTTTACTGACTGAAGCCTACGTAAAGTTTGTTTTCTCTCATTTGTTTATTAGTTTTTGAAAAAGAACTTTCACATTGCTCTACTTCAGAATGTGAAGTGCCAGATAGTCTGACCCTATTTAGTAGGTCCTCTGAGGGAGAAATGAATCGCTTTTTCAGTGCATTCTCCCATTCTTCAGGTCAGCCATTTCAGAATGTGGGGCTTAAGCAACTCCCCTTAAAACAACACTTTCTATTTTTTAAGTAACTAGCCCAGCACACGATTATGAATCCTGATGTTTACTGGTATATATAATATACATATATTACATATATAAATATATAAATTAACAGCAATTTAGAGGGATTCACCCTGAGTGTTTTGGCATTGAATGGAAACAAATTATGAGTCAAATACTAAAGGATGTTGTAGACGTTATAATCTCTCCTTATACTCTAAGATCATGATATAAACTTGGAGAAAATCAGGTAAATATAAATACACAATTATATATCCTTTTTAACTCAGAATAACTTATTGATCTGCTGTTCTACGACCAAAAGATACTCAAGAGCCCGTGGTCAGGAGCTCATAGACTAGAGGGTCACATGTGCAAAATAGGTAGGAGAAAATTTGGCTAGGATTCTGACAGCAACATGCTGGTAGAGAGATGAGCTATGATGGCTCATGGGTGACTCCCAACTTCTTAAAAATCCACTACAACTCTGGGACCCCAAAATAAGCCAATGTCTGATCTTCATGCATGGTCAAGTTCAGCAAAATTTTAACCACTAGAGATAAAACCACTTTAAAGAAATGTTTAGCTGAAAGCGAAAAGTTCCCAAACTGAGTTACACCCAGGAAAGGAGTTATTGAATCAACAGCAATATGCTGGTAGTACTGGGCCCGGCATCTGGCAAGAGGTGAATTAACAAGTAATTCTATTTAGTCTTCCTTAGCTTATTCTTGATCTAATTTTTTTCTGATGTTAACTAGGGAATTTTTTAAAAATCACATAAATTTACACTTAAAAGTTTTTTTTCATAATTTTCATTAAAACAAAATAACCCAATCTGAAAACTATTCAAGAGTTCACAGGACAAAACCTGCTTTGGGAGAATATGTCAAATTTCTACTTAATGAGAAGATAAATTTACCTGATCACACACGTTCATCCTAAATCGTTTTAGTTGTCTGACTCCTTGTGAACTGATGGACTGTAGCCGGCCAAGCTCCTCTGTCCATGAGATTCTCCAGGCAAGAATACTGGAGTGGGTTGCCATTCCCTCCTCCAGGGCATCTTCTGACCCAGGGACTGAACTCACATCTCTTATGTCTCCTACATTGACATGCAGGTTCCTTACCTCTTGTGCCACCTGGGAAGCCCTTATACCTGATTTTCCCTAGGCAAAAATCCATGCACCTACTAAAGTCCTAAGAGGAGAAATGTGACATGTGAATTTTAATGTATGAATTTGTCTTTCTCAATGAACATATTGGAAGAAAATGAGAAATTTAGGACGTGACTTTTTTTCATTTTTGAGATTTCGTTCTCTGCTTAGGAAAGGAAAGATTAAAAAGATGGTAAGAATCTGGAACTAAGTGATGGCTGATATGAAAGGAAAGACGTGAGCTAAGTGTAAGTTATAGGAATGAAGAAAACTTGGGAAAAAGTGACTGAAATCATCAGCCCCTTCACTGGCACAATGCTGAGGCTTTAGAGATGCCGATGAACATGTAGCCTAGTGCTCTGGCCCCTTTTTAAACCACAGGACGCCCATGTTCTTGGCCGTGATGTGACCATAAAACTCAGGTACATTGGAAATGCTCCTGTGTGAGGTACATTTCCCCTTTGGGCCAGTGTCTATGGCAGTTGGCTACAATAGAATCAGAGTTGTACCGGATAATAATTCCTTATGATTACATTTCGTAAAATCCTTTGCTTTTGTCTCCTACCATCCCTTTAGTCTTCTTCTTCTAAAACGATACTCCAAAGTTCCTGTAGAAAGCTATGTTCTCCCTACTTTACTAGCTTGCCTGAGGACTCGGGGGGTTTGACTTCAGCAGACAGCTCTAATTAGCCACAGTGGTCAAGGGATGGACATGTGACATATTGAAAAACAGTAAAACATGATGGAGCTTTTGCTAGGACTTCTCAAGCAAAATATTACATCTCTTTCTTCGCAGACAGCAAGTCTATCACTGCTGTTTTTCCAACGGCATCCCCTCAGTTCATGTCTCTGTGTTACAGTTTAGTAATTTGTAATATTTCAAACTTTTTCATTATTATTATATTTGTTATGATAATCTGTGATCAGTGACCTTTGATGTTACCCTTGCAGTTTGTTTTGAGATGCCATGAACCACATCAATATAGGACAGCAAACAACTCAGCAAATGTGTGTCTTCCGATTGCTCCAATCCCCTTATTTCTCCCTCTCCTTGAGTCTCCCCAGTTTCTGAGACACAAAGATATTGAAAGCAAGTCAGTTAGTAACCCTATACTGACCTCTAAGTGTCCAAGTGAAAGGAATAATCACAGATCTCTCACTTTAAGTCACAAGCTAGAATGATCAAACTCAGTGAGGGAGGCATGCAGAAAGTCAAGACTGGCCAAAAATTAAGCCTATTGTACCAAACATTCAGGTTGTGGATGCAAAAGAAATGTTCTTGAATGAAATTTAAGGTGCTACTCCAGTGAACACATGAATAATAAGAAAGGAAAATAGGCTTATTGCTGATATGGAGAAAGTTGTAATCATCTGGATAGAAAATCAAAACCATCACAACATTCCCTTAAGCCAAAGCCTAATCCAAAATAATTCTTCAATTCTATGAAGGTTGAGAGAGATGAGGATGCTGCAGGGGAAAAAAAAAAGCTTAAAACTAGCAAAGGTGGATTCATGAGGTTTACGGGGAAAAAGCCATCTTCATAACATAAAATACAAGGTGAACCAGCAAGTACTGGTGTAGAAGCCATTGCAAGTTATCCAGAAGATCATGCTAAGATAATAAATGAAGGTGACCATATTTAACACCAAATTTTCAATGTAGATGAAACAGCTTTACATTGGAAGGAGATATCATCTAGGACTTTCATAGCTAGAGAGGAGAAATCAAAGCCCAGCTTCAAAGCTTCAAGGACAGTTTAGCTCTCTGTTAGGGGATAATGCAGCTGGTGACTTTAAGCTGAAACCAATGTTCATTTACCTTTCTGAACATATAAGGGTCCTTAAAATTTATGTTAAATCTGTGCTACCTGTACTCTATCAATAAAGCCGCAAAGTCTGTATGACAGCACATCTGTTCACAACATGATTTTCTGCAAATTTAAGCCCACTGTTGAGAGCTACTGCTGAAAAAGAAGATATTTCTTTCAAAAAATTACTGCTCACCGACAATGCACTTCATTACCCAAGAGCTCTAATGGAGATGGACATGACTACTGCTAACACAACATCCATTCTACAGCTTGTGGCTCAAAGCGTAATTTCAGCTTTCAAGTTTTATTACTTGAGAAATACATTTTGTAAGGCTATTGCTGCCACAGATAGTGATTTCTCTGATGAATCTGGGCAAGTAAATTAAAAATTTTCTGAAAAGGACTCACCATTCAAGATGCAATTAGGAACATTCATGATTCATGAGAAGAGGTCAAAATATCAACATTAACAGGAGCTTAGAAGAAGTTGAGTCAAATCCTTGTAGATAACTTGGAGGGGCTCATTCTTCAGTGGAGGTTACAGCCACTGCAGATGTGATGGAAACAGTAAAAAAGAGAGAGAGAGAGAGAGAGACTAGAATTCAATGTAGAGCCTGAAGATATTACTGAATTGCTGTAACCTCATGATAAAATTTTAGGGGATGAAGAATTGCTTCTTATGAATGAGCACAGAAAGTGGTTTCTTGAGATGGGATCTCTCCTGGTAAATATGTTGTGAACATTGTTGAAATGACAAGGGATTAGAAATACTATATAAACTTAGTTGCTAAAGCTCCCTGGGTTGGGAAGATACCCTGAAAAAGGAAATGGCAACCCACTCCAGTATTCTTGCCTGGGAAATCCCATGGACAGAGGAGCCTGGCAGGCTACAGCCCTTGGGGATGCAAGAGTCAGACATGACTTAGCCACAAAACCACCACCAAAGCAGCATCAGAGTTTGTGAGTATTCACTCCGATTTTGAAAGAAGTTTTACCGTATGTTAGACTATTAAACAATACTGCTACCGAGAAATTGCTCTTGAAAGGAAGAATCAATCAATGCAGCAAACTTCACTGTTGTCTTATTTTCAGAAATTGCCGCATCACTCCTAACCTTCAGCAACCACCACCATGACAACAGTGAGGCAACCATACATGATGCAGTAAACCCACTTCTGGGCATATATTTGGACAGAACTATCCTTCAAAAAAAGATACACACACCCCTGTGTTCATAGTAGAACTTTTTACAAAAGCCAAGACATGAAAACAGCCTAAATGTTGACCAACAGATGAATGGGTAAAGTAGGTGTGTAATATGTACACACACATATACATATGTATACATATACACATGTATGTTACATACATACTATGTACACATAATATACAATAGAATAGCACTCAGCTATAAGAAAGAATGAAGTAATGTCATTTGCAGCAGTATGGGTGGGTCTAGAGATGATCATACAAAGTGAAACAAGTCTGGAAGAGAAAGACAAATATCATAGAGTATAACTTATATGTGAAATCAAAACATGACACAGATTCACTTATTTATGAAACTGACAGACTCGGACACAGAGAACCTATCTGTGGTTGCCAGGTGGGAGGGGAAGAAAGGGATGGGGTGGGAGATTAGAATTTTCAGATACCAGCTAGAATGAATAAGCAACAAGGTCCTACTGTGCAGTACGGGGACCTATCCTCAATTTCCTGTAAAGACAACCATAATGAAAGAAACAAAATGAAAAAAACATAATGAAAAAGAAAACCAAAATGTGTGTGTATGTAACTGAACCCTTTTTCTGTACAGTAGAAATTAACACATTGTAAAGCAATTATACTTCAATAAAATAAATTTTAAAAAACAATGAGACAACCGTGAAAGATAAAGACTAAGAAGACTGTTAGCATCTTTTCAGCAGTAAAATATTTTTATTAAAATGTGCAAATTGTTTTTTTAGACATAGTGCTATTGTACAATTAACAGACTACAGTATAGTGAGAACATAACTTTCATGTGCCCCGAAAACCAGAAATCCAGGTGAGTCACTTTATTGCAATTTTTGCTTTATTGTAGTGGTCTGGAACTGAACCCATAATACCTCTAAATTATGCCTGAATATGAACAAGAAATTACTGTATTTTTATTAAGCCAATTTTATTAACAGTAACAGATTGTGTGGACCTCTGCCCAAAATACAGAGAGGTTCTCCAGCCCAGCAGGAAAGATTTAGAAGCATACACACGTGTGTGTTCAGTTGCTTTAATGGTATCCAGCCCTTTGTGACCCCATGGACTGTAGCTCACCAGGCTGTTCTGTCCACGGGACTAACCCAGCAAGAAAACTGGAGCGGGCTGCCGTTTCCTCCTCCAGGGGATCTTCCCAACCGAGAAATCAAATACACATCTCCTGCAGCTCCTGCATTGGCAGCAAGATTCTTCACCACTGAGCCACCCGGGAAGCCCAAGAATCATACAATCTGTGTTTGAACCCTACTTTTACCACTACGAAAACCTTGACTCTGTGTAAGTGAATTTTTGTTAACTAAACTGAAACATTCTGAGTTTGCATGCAAGTTCAGTCATGTCCAACTCCTTACACCCCATGGACTGTAGCCCACCAGGCTCCTCTGTCCATGAGATGTTTTCAGGCAAGAATGTTGGAGTGGTTTGCCATCTCCTTCTCTAGGAAATCTTCCTGACCCAAGGATCAAGCCTATACCTCTCCTGTCTCTTGAATTGGCAGGCAGATTCTTTACCACTAGCGCCACCTGGGAAGTGCTGCTTCCTAATTATGACTTTAGGAAAGTTATTCTACATTTCTTCTCTGATAGCTCAGTTGGTAAAGAATCCACCTGCAATGCAGGAGACCCTGGTTGGATTCCTGGGTTGGGAAGATCCCTTAGAGAAGGGAAAGTCTACCCACTCCAGTAGTCTGGCCTGGAGAATTCCATGGACTGTTTAGTCCATTGGGCCACAAAGAGCCAGACACGACTGAGTGACTTTCACTTCACTTCATTCTACATTTGTCCTCCCATCCTACCTGGCATGGACGATGAATTCCAACATTTCATTTAGTTCTGAACCTCTGATACTGTAGTTGTTAAATTCAGTCATTACAAATTAATAATATGTTAATCAGCATGCTCCTTACATGAAAATAAAAAGGGCACAGTTTGCTCTCTATATGAGGTTTGTTACCCTGAAGTAGCCATTTGTGTAGATAACTCCAAAAATTTATGAGATTACAAGCCATTTAAATATAACTGCCACCTATTTACCTTCTTTCCTTCCTTTCTCTCTCGCTGAATAATTTAGTCATTAGGAGGCGGCAAGCAGGGAAGGTGTCAGTGTAGGTTGGGAACAGTGAGGCCATTGGAGCGATGACGAGTGTGTCTGCTCATCGGCAGGTGCACGGCGGGCTGACATCAGAAAAGAAAGGCGAGGCAACATCTTCAGAAGTAGTAAGGAGGTGGGGCAGCATCATGGGAGGTTGGAAACACACTGGAAGGATGAATTCGCTAAGGAATACATTGAAGATTATGTAATTGTTGCTGAATTGGAATTGAAGGTATCAATATGATTAGATAGATAAATATCTCCTCTGTCCACTGAGACGGCCTGGAGCAGTGACTCCCCAATAGAGATAATCACCAGGTATAGTGTTCAGATACTGGTTTCTAAATACATATTTCCATTAGAAGAAACTAGAGTTCTTTGATGAAATGGTCAATTTTAAAGCTCAAGCTAAGAAAATTGAAAAAAATAGCCTGGAAAATCTTGTATTAGAATGAAGAAAGTGCTCAAAAAATAATGAAGACATTAAAGAACAAAAATTTTAGCTTAAAAAGATTATCTAAATAAACCTACCTAAGGAGACAAAAGACTAGTATACAGAAAACTATAAGATACTCATAAAAGAAATAAAAAACAAGTCAAACAGATGAGAGGTATATCATGTTCTTGAATTGGAAGAATTAACATTGTGAAAATGACTATACTACTCAGAGCAATCTGTAGATTCAGTGCAATCCGAATCAAATTATCAATGGCATTTTTCACAGAACTAGAGCAAAAAATTTCACGATTTGTATGGAAATACAAAACACCTCAAATAGCCAAAGCAGTCTTGAGAAAAAAAAAAATGGACCTGGAAGAATCAACCTTCCTGACTTCAGACCATCCACATAGCTGCAGTCATCAAGGCAGCGTGCTACTGACACAAACACAAGAACGTAGACCAAGGGAACAAGCTCGGAAAACTGGAGATAAACCCGAGCACCTGTGAACACCTTATCTTCCACAAAGGAGAATATACAACAGGAAAAGAGTGTCTCTTCAACAAGGGGTGCTGCGAGAATCGGACAGCTACATGTAAAAGAATGAAATTAGAACACTCCCTAACACCATACACAAAAATAAATTCGAAATGAATTAAGGATCACACTAGAAGCTGTAAAGCCCTTAGAGGAAAACACAGAACACTATTTGACACAAATCACAGCATAATTTTCTCTACTCACCTCCTAGATTAATGTAAATAAAAACAAAAATAAACAAATGGGACCTAATTAAACTTAAAAGCTTTTGCACAGCAAAGGAAACCATAAACAAGAAGAAAAGACAACCCTGAGATTGGGAGGAAATAATTGCAAATGAAGCAACTGACAAATCCCCAAATATACAAGCAGCTCATGTAGCTCAAATCAGAAAAACAAACAACCCAATTAAAAAATGGGCAGAAGACCTAAATAGACATTTCTCCAAAGAAGACATACAGATGGATAATAAACACACGAAAAAGTGCTCAACATTACTCATTATTAGAGAAATGCAAATCAAAACTATAATGAGGTATCTCTTCATACCTGTCAGAATGGCCATCATCAAAAAATCTACAAACAGTAAATGCTGGAGAGGATGTGGAAAAAAGGTAACCTTTCAGCATGCTTGGTGGAAATGTAAACTGATACAGCCACTATGGAGAACAGTATGCAGATTTCTTTAAAAACTAGGAATAAAACCACCGTACGACCCAGCAATACAATTTCTGGGCATATATCCTGAGAAAACCATAATCAAAAAGACCCATGGACTCCCATGTTCATTGCAGTTCTATTTACAATAACTGAGACATGCAAACCATCTAGATGTCCATTGACAGATGAACAGATAAAATAAGTTGTCATATATGTGTGTGTGTGTGTGTGTGTGTGTGTGTATGTATATGTATATACAATAGGATATTCCTCAGCTATAAAAAGGAACAAATGTGAGTCAGTGAGGTGGATGAACCCAGAGCCTGTTATGCAGAATGAAGTAAGTCAGAAAGAGAGAAACAAGTATTGTATAACAGTGCATATACATGGAATCCAGAAAAATCGTATTGATGAACCTGTTTCCAGAGCAGAAATAGAGATGCAGACATGGACTTATGGGCATGGTGGAAGAAGGAGGTGCATTGAGAGGGTAGCAGTGTCGCATATACATTACTATCTATAAAGTAGACAGCTAGCGGGGAGTTGCTACATAACACAGGGAACCCAACCTAGTGCTCTATGACAACCTAGAGATGTGGGCTGGGCTGGAGGGTGGGACAGGACAGCAGTAAACTTACAGCTGATTCACTTTCTGTACAGAGGAAACTAACAGAACATTGTAAAGAAATTATCTTCCAATTAAAAATTATTTTAAAAAAGGAAAAAAAGTATTAAAGCGGGATAGTCTGCCCACTGAGACTCTCTGGCCATATTTCGAACAATTTGAATAACAAATAATGACTATTTCCCTGGTAGATCAGATGGCAAAGTGTCTACCTGCAATGCAGAAGACCCACGTTTGATCCTAGGTTGGGAAGATCCCCTGGAGAAGGGAATGGCTACCCACTCCAATATTCTTGCCTGGAAAATCCCATGGACAGAGGAGCCTGGTGGGCTATAGTCCATGGGGTTACAAAGAGTTGGACACAACTTAGCAAATTACACTTACTTTCACTTTTCATTTAGCAAATAGTCATTAGCAAATTAAAAGCCATTTACAAAAATATGAATCTGTGAATCCATACTAACATAAATGAATAAATGAGTGCTGATAAGAGAAAGTATTTTCTCTTGGCATAATTTCAACTAATAAATATAAAGTAAATTATAGAATTAGAAAAATCACAATATGATATAGTAATGTCAATTTACCCAAGTATACCAGTGGTTGCTAAAATGAATAAAGTTTGATGTACAGTGGGAACGTATGTAGTCTCACAGTAACTCTCTACAAAATACTTATCAACCACAAGAGGAGACTTGAGGAATTTTACATGGAGAAACATAGCAGATGTCAATTTAATCAAATGGTCAAGTTAACGTCACACATAACTAGATAAATTAAAATTTTGTACCACCTAACTAGAAACAATGAAAAGAAGACAGCACTGTTTCTCTGATATCATTGCCAAAAAAATTGCATAATATGAATCTAATCATGGAAAAACATCAGGCAAAATCCCAACTGAAGAACATTTTACAAGGTAACTGATTCCCATCTTCAAAAATTATTCAGATCAGAAAAGGCAAGCACAGACTGAATAGCAGTTTCTTATTGAAAGGCGTTAAAGAAATTGTAATGTTTAAACTCGTTTAAACTTGGGAAAACTGGTGAACTTTAAAGAGGATCTATAGAATCAATGATGATAATATATCAATGTTAATTTTGATAATTGCATTGTGATTGTGTAGGAGAATGTCCTTGTTCATAGGAATTACACACCAAATTATTTGGGCATAATGTAATATTATACAATCAACTAATCCTTAAATGACTAGAGGAAAATGAAATTCTTGGTATATTCTTATAAATTTTATCTGTTTGAAATTATTACAGAATTTATTTAAGTTATTTTAATAAATAATTTAATTTAATGTAATATCACAAAAGCCAAAAGCTGGAGATAACCTGAAAGTCCATCAAAAGCATAAACAAGTTGTAGTGCATTTATATGACATAATTATACTGATAGTTAAGTAAATGCAAAGAAATACTGATGCATGCAATAACAGTGATGACTCTCATAGGCATTATGCTAAGTGAACTAAGGTAGACACAAAAGGATAATTAGTGTATGATTTTGTGTATAAGAAATTCTAAAACATGCAGAACTGCATATATTAACAGAAATCAGGCCTGTCTGATTCTGGAAGGTGGGTTAGCAGGAGGGACTGACAGCAAATGGGCCCACAGGACTTCTTGGAGGATAGAAATGCGCTCTGTGCATTGGGACGGTAGTTAGGCAGGTGTATACTGTTGATAAAAGTCTAAATATGAATTTTATCATACATAATTATATCTCAGTACAGTTGACTTTAAAATAAAATAAAATATTGCCAATATAAAAAAAGCAACAAAGGAAAAACTTGTAAAACATCAATAAAGGCAAAAAATTTAAAAAACAAGTTGCAACTGTTCTCTTTGGAAGCATTTAAATAAACAATCCTGAAAGGGTAAATTACCTGTTTATTTACTTAAATTTAATGAGCTAGCAAATGTAATAAGCTTATAAGTATTTAATTATCTCTCTTTATTTTAAGGTTATGTATTTAATAAAATTCTATTATAGAAACAAAATTTCTAAACCCAACCACTTCTTTATGTAAATGTATTGAAAGTTTGCCTTATCCTAATAGCTTAGCTTAATTTTAATTATGCATTGTTGAAACAATGTTGTTCTGTTTTAACACTAAACAATCAATTCACATAATGATGGGAGCAAATGGCTTGATTGGCCATTGGTCAAGGAAAGGAATTCTGTGACTTCATCATCCTCATCTCCTATAAAGTTTTTGAAATGTTCTATACCAAAACCTTTGACTCTGGTGTACCTGAACACACCTTATTCTGTTCTAAAATTGAAAGCATTTTTAATTGCCAAAGGACTAATATCCTTTAGGAGCAATATTCCAAGCATTCAAGGGGACTGTGAAAGTGTGAGTCACTCAGCCGTGTCTGACTCTTTGCTACCCCGTGTCCTGTAGCCTGCCAAGCTCCTCTGTCCATGGGATTCTCCAGGCAAGAAAACTGGAGTGGGTTGCCATTCCCTTCTTCAGGGGGTTTTCCTGACACAGGAATGGAATCCGGGTCTCCTACATTCTTTACCATCTGCCTGCAATGGAGATATAGGAACATAAATTGTGAAATACAGAGAAAAGGGAAAATGATTTGTGTAAAGCGCATCATACAGGGAAGCATTGCAAGGCTTTATACTAGCTGGGCCTTAGATTAGGCTATAATCTTCCAGCTTCTTGCAAAACATTCCAAACTGTCGTAAGCTGTTAAGAGCTGATATTTTGAGTCTACTCATAACCCATTCCTTTTAAAAGAATTCTTTTCAGACTGATTATACTGGAATAAAAGAGAAGAGACATCTATGATTTAAATATCAAAAATTATGGACCATAATTTTGCTCCTCAGTTCATGGGTGGATTATTCAGTGTCCTTAAGAGCTACCCCTAAATTATTTAAAGGAAACTAAGTAATCTAAATTCTGCTGCCTGAATTATTTAGGGCATAAATGTTTCCTGTTGAATGTTTCTGTGGTCACATATTGTGTCTTGGCCTAAGTGAATAAAATTAGCTTAAATGCAATAATACAAAAGCAATGTTTAGAAATAATACATGAAGTAATTGTCATTGTTTTTTTCTTATGAAAATGATGAAGTAGATACTGGCAATAATGTACATTTCTTAATTTTTTTCACTAAAGGCTTATGCCAACAAGAAATGCTTCTCTCTCTCTGTCTTTCACTTATCTCTCTTTTGCCTTATATGACAGTCAATTGCAATGAATATTTCTCTGTCAGATTTTTAGCTCGTTTCTAAACCTGCCACTCCTGGTTTAGATTTCGTATTACCTATTACAATATTTTATATTAGCAGTAATACTCTTACCAGTGTGGCCAATTATCTTGCTGAAGCGAAGTTAGCAATCTGTCATTTGATGTGAAATCCAGTGCATTCTCTCTGGAGTGTAGCTTTGATTATATTGCTAAGAGATAAAGCTGTACTTTCCTTGTCCCACCAGGCTTAGGAACATGCTACCTTGAAGCCTCTAGAAGTCTCATTTTTGTAATTAAATTTAATTGTCTCTCATTTACTGGCACTTATAGCAAATCTATAACCACGTGGTTTGAGTTTCAGATTCTATTTCTCTTTTCATCTTCTTATGGATTAGAAAGATGGGAGAAAGGAGAGGAGTAGTCAGGTGAAAGTTCCAGAATCACAGCACAGCAGGAAAAATAAGCATGTGGAAACGACTTAATGAATCAAAAAGGGACTATGAGGGCAAGAATGGCATTATTTTGTTCTTTAGAGACCCTCTTGAATGAAATTGACATATTCCTGAATCGAATAGTAGTTTAAATGTAATGAACATCCTTGGTTAGCAGTCTATGATTTCAATTAACAGACGGCAACTTGAGACACATGAAGAAAAACAAAAATATAGCTTAGACTGATGGAGGAGGTAGAGTGTGCTAGATGGACACGGATATTTTGAAGAATCCAGGGGTGGCGAGTCCAGGTCTGCAGAGAGATGGCAACAAGGACCTGGAAAGCTGGATTCCATTGGCTCGCAATCACAAGAGTGAGGAGGCGGAGCAGCAGGAGCCTCTCCCCGCACCCCTCACTTGCTCCTCTCTGGGCTTGCTTTCCATCTGTCTGTCCGCACAGAACCTCGAATATTCATGGGAAGGACTGCTGCTGAGGCTGAAACTGATGCCTTCACCACCTGATGCTAAGAGCTGACTCACTGGAAAAGACGCTGATGCCGGGAAAGATTGAAGGCAAAAGAAGGAGGCAGCAGAAGATGAGATGGTTGGATGGCATCACCGGCTGAATGGACATGAATCTGAGCAAATTCCAGAAGACAGTGAAAGACTGGGAAAGCTGGTGTGCTGCAGCCCACGGGGTCGTAAAGAGTCAGGCATGACTTAGCGACTGAACAACAGCAGATCAGCTTCCCAGGCCACAAGGCATGCAGACTTTGGCTAGTCCAGAGTCCCCAAGATTAGCTCTGCTATGTTCAAGAGAAGCCTACACTCACCGAAAATCCCCTGGAGGAAGAATCTTACAAACTTGTTGAGCCAAATGCCTTCCCATGATCCAAGTGACCTGTCAACAAGGATTTCATTATGTGGTTTTGGGGACTCGGGTTTTCATAGGTTCCCTTAGCAAAGGAGTGATTATTGGTTTATGAGCCGGGCAGTTACTTCCTATATACCCACGATAGAAACCTGTAGCTAAACCATTGTAAAACAAACTGTCCTTTTATGTCATGTTATTTAACTAGCATTCTAAAGCACTTTACTGAAGTAAAGTAAATTTTAAAGTAATTTACCATAAACTGAGAAGTAATTCTATATTTTGCCTATACAAATAGAAGATATTTTGCATGTTGAATGTTCCATTTTCTTTCTCCAATGTCTACTTTGTCAATATATTTCAGGTTTTTATATCTGAAACATAATTTCCCATATTTCCCTGAAGTTGCCACTAACAACTAGGCTGGAGAGTTCACTGTCAATTTATCATGAGCTATTTTCCCTTCCAAAGTCAATGCTAGGACTATAGGTAAGCACTGTATTCTATAATTTCCACCATCCCCTCCTTGGCCTGGTTCTGAGTTAGGACTTGCCAACGAGAAGCATTTGCATGAGATTTGTATGAAGTGATTATTTTTCCAGAGGCAGTTTCTGCCAGATGTGTGGACAAACATGAGACCCAGAGTCTTCCTAGGGAACCCAAGTACCACCAGCCTTACCAATTAAATCTGAGCAGGTTGTTAAGAGCTTCCTGGACATGCTTAAGAATTCCAGAAGGCTTCAAATGAGAACTTAACCATCTACTTGAGGTTTCAGACTGAGATCTTAAACTGTGGCTCCCTTGATTCCAACTCTTCCAATAATTGTGTACCTCTTTAATTTATATATTAAATATTTTATACCTAGAATACACAAAAGGTCTGTGTTCTCCACTGCACCACATCTTATAAAAAGATAATTGGAATCTGCTCTCAGCTTTGTTCTTCATAAGCTCTAATATGTACCATCCTCCCGAGTCCTTGGTCTAGCCACTGTAAAACTAAATTCAAGATCTTCAGTTTATCTTAAATAATACTTCTGCTTATATGATCTAGAATCTAATCACTTTCACTCATGGTGAACAAAGTTTTCAAACTCAGAAGTCCCACAAAACATTGCTTATATTTCTTTTTAGAATAATATAATGTCATTACTTTAAAAAATATAATTTGATCTGAATATATCTGAAAGCCTGTGGGAATGAAACTTTGCAACAACCATAAGTTAGTCTTAAAGACTGACAGTTGAGTCATCATCAAAAAGTTGCCTTCAAAACTTCTACCTTTCCCATTAATGTACTACTTTGGATGTGACTG
This sequence comes from Muntiacus reevesi, assembly GCF_963930625.1. Lineage (NCBI taxonomy): Eukaryota > Metazoa > Chordata > Mammalia > Artiodactyla > Cervidae > Muntiacus > Muntiacus reevesi. Next base: position 58,082,486 of record NC_089264.1, on the reverse strand, counting down.
TCAATCCAAGTGTGTCCCCTAAAAGTTTTCAGGGGTAAAGTATCTTTTTTTTTTTTAAATACATTCAGAACTCCTTTGGAACCCTTATTTCTGCCTACTGATAAGGTCCTTGGCATATAACACATGACTCATCCTCCCATACTTCCCTGGTAAGCATTTGTTTTTATTAAAACTAGTTTTGACTGTTGGGTTTGCCTTGGATATTGAATTTGTATTAAGTTCACATCAGAGCACTGGGAGAAATAAGCACAGTATAAATAAATCAAATCCAATGAATAAAGCATTAGGTGGGCTGTGCAATGGGACAGAAGTATCTGTATGTTTGTAGGAAATTCAATACAAGATGAATGGTTTGGGAAAACATGTGCACGACTAGGAAAGCGCTCCAAACGAGCAGGCCAAAGGCAATAAGTCTTTCATCCACACACCACTGGCCCGTCCAGCTCGAGTCTACATGGTCTTTGAAACCAGTCGTTGAAGCTCACTTTTCTCTTTGAAACCAAAGGCACTGAATTCCACTATGAATTTCACACGTTAAAATAAACATGTCCACAGTTAGCTGATTATTCTCTGGGCTAGAATTTGTGAAAGTTATGAGATGAAGCTTATATTTTATTAATGGATGTTGGTGAGAATAGATTCGTAATTATCAAAGGTTTTCTGAAAGTCTTTCATCATGATCTGATACCCAGCAGCGGGTTGTGTTATATTGTTATATCCCTAGTTAGAGTTTCAAGCAAAAATTTGTTTTTCAAATGGCAGCAATTTCCTTAACTCGTTTTCTTTCTATAGAACAATGTCTATTAAAGCAAAAACAGGCTTCCAGGATGTGGTATATCAAGCAGTGAAAATTAGTAGTGCATATTTCTCCACCATGTACAACCTTTCAGACCATGAAAAATGTCACTACTTTTAACCCAGGTCTGCAGTGTTGGCAAGAGTTTGCAGATGTTTGAAAGACTGAAAAACAAAAACTGGCCATTTTATTTCACTTACATTTAATTTTCATATGTTGATTAACTTTACTGTTTACTATGTAGAGAAAAAAAAATTACGAACCTAATTACATGTTTTTATTTTTAACCAATTTTTCCTATATCTTAGGCAGATATTGCTCAATTCCAAAGCAGGTTCACCTAGTCAAAATCCAAATTTTGACTTCTTAGAGACTATATTTCAAACTATTAGGGAAATGTTTTGCATATTTTCTGAATATTGTTCAGCATCATGGTTTTAGAAAATATTCTAGTTTATCACTTGGCTTTTCTTAAGACAGCAATATGAGGAGGAAGAAAACATGAAAGAAAATAAGAAGTTTCTATTCCCACATGCTGAACTAATCTTCAAAGAAGAGGAAAAAGCAGAAAAAAAGCGCAATGGATGATGATGGCAGGAGGCTGTCATCTGCTCAGAGAAAGTTGAATAAAATTTACTTTAGAGAAGAGTTAGAGCATCTTCCCCCACAAGCTGTATATAAGAGGCAACTAAAATTTCAAAAGAGAGCCCCTGTCTACATTAGATCTCAGGAGACATTTTACTAAAAATTTACAGTCAAATTCCTTGTCCGAAACACTGAATCACATGAGTTTGTTCAGATCTCAGAATGTCAAATCTTCCATTCTATATTTGAGCTCATAATCTATAGTGTCACCCATATTAAAAAATATATAGAAATACTAGTAACCTTTGTGTTAAGACTGCCTGGGCAAGGACAAATTGATAGAATTTTTTTTTTTTTTTTTTTTGAGCAATACCATGCAAATGGAGTCAGGGAAATTGTCTGGGGGAAAGTCATACTTGCTATGAATTTTTGTTCATATTCGTTCACTAGATTGTTATTTTAGCCCATAAACATCATTGAATAATTCAATTTAAAACCTCTTTTAAAGTTGTCAGACGAAACATCAATACTAGTACAATCTACCAAGCAATATCTAAGCCCTATGTTACTTTTCTTTAATAAATTCAACTAGATACTCAGTGCGAGGCCAGCCTCAGACTCAGGACCACACTCATCCCTGTGGACTCAGCCACCAGCCTTGTTCCAGCACCAGGTTGGGTCCCGGGGACTCAAGCTTCAGAGTTGCCGCTACAAAAACCATCTGTAGGCCCACCCCTATGAACCCAGACACCAGACCCACCTACCCATTGACCCAGACAGTGCAATTCTCAAAAAACTTCCAATAGCATTGTTTTGCTGAAATAGGAAAAAAAAAATACCAGTTGTAAAATTCATTTGGAACCAAAAAACTCTGCATAGTCAAAGAAATCTTAAGAAAGAAGGAAAAAGCAGGAGACATTATACTACCTGATTTCAAAGTGTACGTCAAAATTTCAGTAATCAAAATAGCGTGAAACAGGCATGAAAACACACACACACACACACACACACACACACACACAGACCAATGGAACACAGTAGAAAGCCCAGAAAAAAATCCACATATTTTGGTCAACTGAACCTTCAACAAAGATGCCAAGAACACACAACGGGGAGGAGAAATTCTCCTTAATCAATAATGCTGAGAAAATTGGATATACACATGTGGAAGAATAAAAGTAGACCCTTGTCTCACTCCTATACAAAAATCAACTCAAAATGGATGAAAGTTTGAAAGATAAAACCTGAAAATGTAAAACTATTATAAGGATTATAGAAAATGCTTCTTGACATTGGTTGGCAATGATTTTAAACATCTGACCCCAAAGTACAGACAGCAAGAGCAAAATTAGACAAATAGGACAGCATCAAACCAGAAAGCTTCTGCACAGTGAAGGAAATAATCAGTAGAGTGAAAGGATAACCTACATAATATGAGAAAAGATTTGCAAACCACACAGTGATAAGGGCTTAATATCCAAAATATATAAGTAACTTAAGTCAAAAGCAAGAAACCAAATAACATGATTTAAAAATGAGAAAAAGATGGAATAAATGCTAATTCAGAGAAGACATAAAACGGCCAACAGGCACAGAAAAAGGTGCTCAACATCACAAATCATTAGGAAAGCAAAAATAAAGGTGAGATGTTGTCATCTCATATCTGCTAGAATGGATATTATCAAAAAGACCAGAGATAAGTTTTGCACAGGTGTGGAGGAAAGGGAATGCTTGTGTATTATTAGTTGGAATATAAACTGGCATGGTGGCTATTGAAAACAGTGCTAAGGTTCCTAAAATAAAAGTAGAACTACCATATGATTCAGCAATACTGCTTCTGGGTACATATTCAGAGGAAATGAAGTCACTGTGTCACAGAGATGCCTCTGCTGTTTCGTTCATTGCTGCATTATTTGTAGCAGCCAATACATGGGAAAAACCTAAGCATCCATTGATGGGTGAACGGAAAAAGAAAATCTGGTACTTATATACCATGGAACATTATTATTTGGCCTTGAAAAAACAGAAACCTTGTCATTTGTGACAACATGAATGGACTCAGAGACTATTCTGCTCCGAGAAAGGTCCGGCACAGAGAGACAAATACTACGTGATCTCATTTATATTTAGGATCTAGAAAGTTTACATTTATAATTATATTCATGATGTATACAAAAGCAGAGAGTAAAACGGTGGTGACCAGGAGCTGAGGGCTAGGAGATGTTGGTCAGAGGACACAAAGTTTCAGTAATGTAGAATGAAAAATTTCTGAAGATCTCATGATAGTCACCATAGTTAACAACACTATATGTGTTGGATATTTGCTAAAACACTGGATCTTAAATGTTTTTACCATTTGTTTCAGTGGGCTTCCCAATGGCTCATCAGATAAAGAGTCAACCTGAAGCACAGGAGAAGCAGGAGATGTGGGTTTGATCCCTGGGTCAGGAAGATCCCCTGGAGGAGAGAAATGACAACCCACTCCAGTACGCTTGCCTGAAAACTCCCGTGGGCAGAGGAGACTGCAGGCTACAGTCCATGGGGCCGCAAAGATATTATATTATATATGTGAACGTTGCTAAGAGACTGAATCTTAAATGCTTCTACTGTACACACACACAAAGATAACTGCAAGGTGATTAAAACCAGTCAATTAGTTTGACTGTGGTAATAATTTAAAAATGCATACATAATTGAAAATATCACAAGGTACAGCGTAATTATGCAAAATTTTTTATTTGTCAGTTATAGTTCATTCAGTTCAGTTCAGTTCAGTCGCTCAGTCGTGTCTGACTCTTTGTGACCCCATGGACTGCAGCACGCCAGGCCTCCCTGTCCATCACCAACTCCCGGAGTCCACCCAAACCCATGTCCACCGAGTCAGTGATGCCAACCAACCATCTTATCCTCTGTCGTCCCCTTCTCCTCCTGCCCCCAACCTTTCCCAGCATCAGGGTCTTTTCCAATGAGTCAGCTCTTTGCATCAGGTGACCAAAATATTGGAGTTTCAGCTTCAACATCAGTCCTTCCAATGAATATTCAGGACTGATTTCCTTCAGGATGGACTGGTTGGATCTCATTTTAGTCCAAGGGACTCTCAAGAGTCTTCTCCAACACCACAGTTCAAAAGCATCAATTCTTTGGGGCTCAGCTTTCCTTATTGTCCAACTCTCACATCCATACATGACTACTGGAAAAACCATAGCTTTGACTAGATGGACTTTGTTGGTAAAGTAATGTCTCTGCTTTTTAATATGATGTCTAGGTTGATCATAACTTTGCTTCCACTGAGCAAGTGTCTTTTAATTTCATGGCTGCAGTCACCATCTGCAGTGATTTTGGAGCCCAAGAAAATAAAGTCTGTCACTGTTTCCACTGTTTCCCCATCTATTTGCCATGAAGTGATGGGACCAGATGCCATGATCTTAGTTTTCTGAATGTTGAGCTTTAAGACAACTTTTTCACTCTCCTCTTTCACTTTTATCAAAGACTCTTTAGTTCCTCTTCACTTTCTGCCATAAGGGTGGTGTCATCTGCATATCTGAGGTTATTGATATTTCTCCCAGCAATCTTGATTCCAGCTTGTGCTTCCTCCAGCCCAGCATTTCTCATGATGTACTCTGCATATAAGTTAAATAAGCAGGGAGACAATATACAGCCTTGACGTGCTCCTTTTCCTATTTGGAACCAGTCTGTGGTTCCATCTCCATTTCTAACTGTTGCTTCCTGACCTGCATATAGATTTCTAAGGAGTCAGGTCAGGTGGTCTGGTATTCCCATCTCTTTCAGAATTTTCCACAGTTTGTTGTGATCCACACAGTCAAAGGCTTTGGCATAATCAATAAAGCAGAAATAAATAGATGTTTTTCTGGAATTCTCTTGCTTTTTTGTTAATCCAGCGGATGTTCGCAATTTGATCTCTAGCTCCTTATACTTCGTTAGTGCTGGGAAATGATCGGAATTTACACAGTTCATGTAGAAATAGGTGAAAAGTTCTGAAGGAAACATCAAAGTGTGTATTTATGGTAGTTTCTTTTTCCTTTATTGTCCATTGTTTTACAAAAAGCTACAATAGCCATGTATAAATGTAATATTCAGAAGTAAGTTATTATATATATCAAAAATCACTCCTACTACTAAGATATTTGAAAAAAAAAAAGTGCTAGCATAAACCTACTGTAACATTACTTTGATTTTTCCAATTACGTAGGTCAACCTCTTCCTATCAGGGAGTTAGTAAGGAGCAAATATCCCTCACATAACCTCAGATTTTCCAAAATTCTGGATGGGGAGATCCTGCTTCCCTGAGCATTAGCTGACCATTTAAATCTTTAATTCGTCTTGCTTATTTGATTATTCTACTAATGGCATGATTTTCATAATCACAGGTCACTGGTGAAGGAAGATACATCCTACACATTCTGACCACTGGTACTTGTCAGTTCTTACTGGGATGCACTTACTAATCCAGATTCCACGCAGGCCACAGTAGAGGCATCAAATCCAAACTTTTTTTAAATTCACACTCTCATCCCCAGGCACTTTTCTCCAAAGCACAGTGATAAACTAGCTTAATGTTAAAGCAAAACTTTTCTCATAAGCTACAGGATATGCTGGAAAATATTTCCACCAAGAACCTACAAATTTTTAATTCTAACTCAGGTTCCCCCTAGATATCTGACTGAACCGGAAAAGGAATGAAGCTGACCCAAAGATAGAGACGAAATCTGACATGGTTTTCATATGAGGCTAAATTTAAATATGGACTCAGTTATAAAGGTAGTTACTAACTCCATACTCTGAGAAATAGTAGGGGGATGTAAGAGGTGGAGAGAATACAGAGGTTATCTGACACTTGTAAAGAAAAATGTAAAGATAATGGGGAAGTGATAGCGTGTGGATCACCACTCTCATCCCTGTTTCTACAACGGGTCATAAAACACGGTTTGTACTGACAGATTCCTTCCTCGTTTTACTTCGTGTTAAGTCTCCCTCAGTCAACACCTAGTGGGCTGGGTTCTTTTCCTAGTGACAGAAAGTGAAGAAACTGAAGTCGCTCAGTCATGTCCGAATCTCTGCGACCCCGTGGAAGGTAGCCTACCAGGCTCTGCCATCCATGGGATTCTCCAGGCAAGAATTCTGGAGTGGGTTGCCATTTCCTTCTCCAGGCGATCTTCCCGACCCAGGGATCAAACCCAGGTCTCCCGCATTGCAGACAGACGCTTTACCATCTGAGCCACCAGGGTATTTCCAGCGATCTCACCTTATGATCGCTCTGCTTTTATTGCGAGATTATCACCTCCCATTAACCTTTATTGCTGACTGTGGTAGAACTAGGAGGCCTCTGAGAAACTGCCGGTTCCAGACAACCTCCTGCCCACACACATCGTATAGCACCGATACTACTTTCCATGGACAAACAAGGCCAACCAATCAAACAGTGACCTTTTTCCTGTAGATCTGATGTCATACAAAGCCAGAAATGGCCTTATCGTAGACTTTCATTTCCACAAACTATTGTTTTGACTCCCAGTAAAAGCACTCCTTCTTTGAATGCTAAGATATCGATAGCCTGACCTCATGGAACAAGAAACAAAAATATTTGGAGCCAAAATATAGCAGTACTATTGAGAGGATTCATCCCTCTTGGGTCCCAGATTCATATATTCTGTTTATGCAAAAACCAGTCCCGTACACTGTCATTGGGGAAGAGTGTATATTAGACTCTAAATGCTTACATTTTACTTCCTGATTTCCTTACTTCTTTTAATATCCAATTATTGTCTTTTACCAAACCAATCTTTCTTGAAATAGATAACTTGACTGAAAAGGCATCCATTACTTGCAGGATGAATACAAAGTGCTTTCAGACATGTCACAGATTTTACAGAATTCCTGATCTCTAATCCAGTGGGGCAGGTACTAAAGTACACAAGTACTTTATGTGTGTTAATTTAATGCTCTTCATAACTCTGTGCGTTAGGTATTAGTGTTATCCCCATTTCATAAAGAAGAGAATTTAGGCACAGAAAGTATAAGAAACTTGCCTAAAGTTACACAGTTGGGAAACGGCAGAACTGGGATTCAAAACCAAGTTGGCTGAGTCCAGAGCCTGCGCTCCTAACCACAGTGGCATACTGGGATCATCGTCTTCTTTAGGGTCATGGAGAACCTGTGACGGATGTTTGCCAACCGCCAAGCATGCTGCTAAGTCCTTCATTTCCCACCTGCCTGAGTTCAGAGCTGGGCATGAATTCCCAGCCATCTTTACGTGCAGAAATTCTAGATATTATTAAAGGCACTGCTTTAAGCTAAGCCCCCCAAGAACACTCCCATGTCCAGATATTCTGTCCTTTGGAGCATCTCATACTATTTAGTGTCTTTACCAGACATCTGAGAGCCAACAACCTACATTGAACAGAGTTTGTGTTCTGTTTAACTGCAACCTGTCTTGTCCACCACATCATGCTAGGGACAAAATAACATTATATTCATTTTGTAGCCCTCACAATGCCTGGTACATTTCTTAACTGAGAGTCCCATGTTTAGTTTTGATTCTAGAAACTCAGAGAGTTTTCGACAATTATTTATCACAATAACATTGTTAACAAATTTAAATATGTTATTCAGAGACTTCTTCTTTATGAAAAGGCTCAAAGATCTTCCTCAATTTCCATTTCTGCAAGCATAACAGGAGAAGAAAATGGGAAGAAGACACATTTGGTGGGGGTAACACACTATTATAATTATTCACATATTTGTAACAGTAAAGCATTTATACCAACTCTGAAAAAAATAGTGTACAGACAACTCTACCTTAGGGAAGAATGTTCTGAAATACAGAGAGATTTCTCTTTCCTATGAATAGATACTACAATATTTCCTAGCCAGTAAACAAAAATGTGACCAAAAATATATTGACAATTCTTGTTTCCAGGCAGAACCTACAACAGACAGGAAATTACTCAAAACAGACTTTTAAAGGTCAAAGCAAATATGTAAACTTCACAGCGACGAGTGGCATCTGGTCTACCCAGAAACAACCCATGCTTCTTAGATTCGGTACCCATGCTTCTCCTGAGGGCTTCTCAGGCTTCACATCTTCGTCCATGAAGTGCAAAGCAACACACAAAAATATACAATGTTCACAACAGGGACCAAAGCAATCAGCAATTTATTTTTAAAAAGTTTAACAGATCTCTATTTTCCATTAGTCATAACATTTTCCTTTTATTGTATAAAATAGTCACTATATATCTAGCACCACTTTCTAGATGATACAAATATTTTGCTTTCTAGCTGATCTGTCTTTTTGTTTTGTTTTTTTTTTTAGCTGATCTTATCTTTTAGATGCTCAGATAACATTGATATTAGTATTCTTCTAACAAGTGGCTGGAAAGAAAAGATTTAAGATCACAGAAAATAGAAAGGAAAAAAGTAAATACTTAAGAGCGCAGAATGCTAAATGAGGCATGTGCTGTGTTGAGAATCAATATGGATTTTTCTAGATATTGATTGGTATTAAGACTAGGTTTTGCTACACATAAGCAAAGATTTCAAGATATCTTATATTCTTCTCTAAAAGCTGTATTCTTTTTAAAGTCACCTTGCTACTGAATCATGGATTTTGAGCTTTCCATCGTGTTCTGTACTAGTTTTAATGGAAAAGTTCAAAAAGTTCAGAATAGGGCCAGAATGAAAAGTTTTCATTCTTTCTTTTCTTAGCAGAATTATACTTTGAAACACAGATACTCCTCAATAGTTGAAAAAAATGTTTTCTCCCATCAAAGAATTTCCAGTGGTTCTCTGAAGAGGAGTGCTTACCGATAAGAATTCATGAAATAGCTTCCAATAAAGCAAAAAAGCTTCAGTATGTTCACTGAGAGACTATTTTTAAATTTTTTTAATTTAATTTTTTACTTTAATATAAGTTGTATATATTTGAGATGTACAACATGATGATTGATATGCATATGCACGGTGAAATCGGGCTTCACAAGTGGCTGGTGGTAAAGAACCTGCTTGCCAATGCAGGAGACTTAGACGCTGCTTCGATCCCTGGGTCATGAAGATCCCCCGGAGGAGGGCACGGCAACCCACTCCAGTGCTCTTGCCCAGAGAATCCCACGGACAGAGGAGCCTTGTGGGCCACAGAGCTTGGGGTCGCAAAGAGTCGGACACGACTGAAGTGACTTAGCATGCACGCACGCAGTGAAATGATTACTACAGTCGAGTTAAGACATCACTTAACCATTACCTTGTGTGTGTGTATGTGCATACCTGCACTCATGTGGTGAGGGCACCAGAAGTCCGCTCAATTAGCAACTCTCCAGTATTCAGTACACGATTACTAACTATGGTCATCCTGCTATACACCAGATTTATGAAACTTTCTGATTCTGTAACTACCACTTTGTACCATCGGCTAACATCTCTCCGTTTGCCCCACCTCCCCTCCCCTCCCCTAGTGACCAAACTTCTACACTCTGTTACTGTGTATTCAACTTTTTAGATCCCACATATAAATGAGACCAGTAGACATGGTGCTAAGTGAAATAAGCCAGACAAAGGGAGAAACAGTCTCTAAGAGAAGCTGATGTGGAAGTGTCCCACCCTTGCCAAGAACCAGGCTTCTTCCAAAGTGACCGAGTCTTCAGTCAAACACTACAGTCAAACACAGGCTGCACTCAGAAAGGCAGGTACCTAAGCGATAACAGCTGCTGATGAGCCTGAAGGGCCCTGAGGAAGGTGAAGAATGACTTTGGCATGCTATTAAATGCCCTTGGTTACTGTTACCGTCACCTCAGTCAGCTAACGTTTTCTTAACCGACTTCTGCTTTGCAGACTTTCAAGGTTGGCAGACGCTCCCTACTCTCTCTGTGATACATTCCTTCTGATGCTTCCAGCCTGCTGAATGCTTGCAACCAGGAGAAACACTCCGCTCTGCCGCATATTTCTGCTAGCAGCAAACAAATCTATCTCCTAAGCGTCCTTTGCTTCTTCCCAAATCTGTTGCCTTACAGTTTGGTTTATAATTATGTGTATAATTATATAAGTAAATAACATCAGGTCTCCCTTGGTGACTCAGTCAGTAAATAATCTACCTGCAATGCCGGAGACCCAGGTTCCACCCCTGGGTCAGGAAGACCCCCTGAAGAAGGGAATGGCAACCCACTCCGCTATTCTTGCCTGGAGAATTCCACGGATAAAGAATTCTATCCATAGCGGGCTACAGTCCATAGGATCACAAAAAGTCGGACATGACTAAGGGACTAACTAAGTATAATAGTTTATTATAACAGAATATTATATAGACTGGTTAAATCTGAATGCAAAGAGGAACATATTTATTCTATGGAAACTAATACCTTAGTGATTAGTTCATGAAGTCATGTACAAACAAAAAATTACTGTCAAATTATTATAAGTGAGAAAACTGCAAAATATCAGGTGAAATAATGCACAAATCTAAAAGAAAGTTATAGTCATATTTCCTGCAAAAAAGTCTAAATTTTTCACTCTGCTTTGAGGAGCCACAAACTAGCTTCTCTGCTATGTCTAAGGTTTGTGCATGAAACTCCAGACAAAACTGTAACTGATACCAATGATTTATCTTTTATAAAAACCCTGGGATGACAAGAAGATTTTAGAAATTGCCATATAATTATATCATTAGGCATGTGTCATCTTTTGATTTCCCCTTCTTAATCTTTTTAAAATATTTATTCACAGCCTGATTGCATTACTCTGCGTCCTTCGCCAACCCCCAGCATTTCCTGACTTTTGAAATAAACGAATAGTTGCAGAGAGGAAATTATAAGAGCACAGAGGCACAGGACAGACCTTTGTCTTCATTTCAACACTACCATTTTTGTAGGTGTTTATTTTTGGACAACTTTGTTGTTTACTTGACTGAATTCCCATTTTATCCCAAAAGTAAAGGCAGCTCACATGGACAATTAGGGTACAACCAAGTTGGGTAAATTGCAAGACTTCAGAGAAAAGAATTAACATTCTGAGTCACAGTTTGTTACAGTTATGAAGAATAAATCAAGCAGACAGAAGTGTCCAATAAATGTTCATTTCCTTATCTAGTCAGTAAAAGGACATACTGAAGGTACATAATTTTCATGGTAATTAGGAATTTATTCTATGCCTCTGTACAGTACTTAGTGTTTTTAAAGTACTGTCCCATATATTCTAATTAATCCCACATGACAGCAATGCTGAATAAATATATCAGGTTTAATTACCTCACATTTACATTATAAAACTGAAACAGATAGATGTGCAGTGTCTAAACCAAATTCTCTCTAAAAGTTAACACAAATTTATGTTTAAATAAGGCTATTATGAGCTTATTTTCTGAGCCTTTAACGCTCATTAACTTCTGCAATTCTATGAGATGCCTGAGATTTTCTTTTAAATTTCATTACTCTTTCGTAGTGCTCTTCTTGAGAGCCTCACAAATAACTAGCAGAAAACATAACATTTTAATTCCATGCCAGTGCATGAAAAATAGAATAAAGATAGAAGCCAAATTCCTCATGAACCCAGTTGGAGATCAATGGATTTTTACCTTTCTGAACTCAGAGTCCAAGACGGGGCTTGAAAATTAGCACCCCGTGTACCGATGTGTTTCTCCAGCCTGTCTGAAACCCCAAACGAGACAGTATTTCGGCCACAGCTGGACTTGCAGAAACATGCCAAAGCCCTGGGTTTGATTCCTGGGTCGGAAAGAGCCCTGGAGAAGGGGATGGCCCCCGCTGCAGCACGCTTGCCTGGAAGATTCTGCGGACAGAGGAGCCTGGCGGGCTGCAGTCGTGGGTCACACAGTCAGACAGAGCTGCGTGGCAGACACTTCAGTTCAGCCGGGGCCTCCGCCGTCAGGATGTCCTGCTCGGCCCTCACAGCTGGCTCAGTCTGTGATAGAAACTGTTCACTGATGCAAGAAGCTCTTTCCTATTTCCTGGCAGAGGGGAAGTCTACTCGCAAGCAGCCACAACTTGTACCGTTGTCTTCGTTCTGGTCATATTTAGTTTCCTGTTGCCGCCCACCTGTGATGAAGCCATTCTATACATTAATTTTCCCTATCCTTTAGCTTCGTATAAGTGGAATCACATACTCCATTTCCTTTGTATCTGGCCAAGTTTATTCATAAGGTGATTCTGAGATTCATCCATTCACTAGGCACTGTGTACCTGTATTGATACAGTACAATTTGCTTATCGATTCTCCTGTCGGTGGGCATTTGAAATCTTCCTGCTTTTCGGTTCTCATGAATACAGCCTCCATGAAACTTTTATACAGTATGAACATATGTTTTTATTTCTGTTGCATAAACAACTAGGAATAAAGTTGTTGAGCATACAGTTAGAATATGTTTACCTTTATTGTTGTTTGGTCGCTATGTCGTGTTTGACGCTTTGTGACCCCGCCAGGCTCCTCCGTCCATGGACTTCCCAGCCAAGGATACTGAGTGGGTTGCCATTTCCTTCTCCAAGGGATCTTCCCAACCCAGGGATGAAACTCATGTCTCCTGCATGGGCAGGTGGATTCTTTACCACTAGCGCCCGGGAAGCCCAGGTGCTTACCTTTATTAGAAACAATCAAATGGCTTCCCTAAGTGCTTGTACCATTTAACATTCTCATTAGCAATGTATGAGAATTTAAGTTATGCCATATATACACCAAATTTTAAGTTTTCAGTTTTTTTTTTTTAATTTTATTCACTCTAAATATTATATGGTAGTATCCCATTGTGGTTTAACTTGCCTTCCCCTGGTTACTAATGATATATATTTTCTCTTTGTTTTTGGCCACCCATGTGTCTTTTTTTGTGATGTGTCTGCTATCCATCTCTCTATTAGATTGTCTTTATTATTTATTTTTCAGAAATATATACATATATATATATATACATATATGTGTATGTATATATATGATATGAGGGCTTCCCTGCTGGCTCAGATGGTAGAGAATCTGTCTGCAGTACAGGAGACTCAGGTTCGACCCCTGGGTTGGGAAAGATCCCCCAGAGAAGGAAATGGTAGCCCACTCCAGTATTCTTGCCTGGAGAATCCCATGGACAGAGGAGCCTGGTGGGCTATAGTCCATAGGGTCACAAAGAGTCAGACACAACTGAGCAACTGACACTTTCATTTTTATACGTAGATATAAGGCCTATGGCAGATATTTGTGCTGTGATCATTTTCTCGTGGTTGAGGCTTCCCTCTTCATTTTTTAAAACACTGTCTTTCAATGAAGAGATTTTAAATTTAATTAAGTGCAATTTATCATTTTTTTATACTTAGACATCTTGTGACTAGTTGAAAGCATCTTTGCCTACCGCAAGATTATGAAGATATTCTCTTGATTTGGCTTTAACATTTCAATAGAGTTTCTTAATTTCAGCACTATTGGCTGGACTAGACACTCTTTTTTCGAGGGGAGGTGTGGTCCTACACTTTGTGGGATGTTAAGCAGTACCCTGGTCTCTAATCCCTAGGTATGGTGGCATTAGTGGTAGCAATGGTAGCAGGAGTTTTCAAGATCAATTTTTCCATATAGGGATCTACTAGATCCAGCACTGTTTGTTTAAAAGACTCTCCATTCCCCACTGTTTTGAACTGGCAAAAGTCAATGGGAATCAATTTAATGTTAATATATGTGCTTATTTCTGTATTTTCTAGTCTACCCCATTAATCTATTTGTCTATACTTATTTTCCCCTGTTCAAAATTTTCCTGATTATTCTAGATTGTTTGCATTATAATGTACATTTAGAATTATTGGTTGGATTATGCAAAGAATTTCATAGAGTTTTAATTGAGATTATTTTGGAACTATAGACATCTTTAAAGTGCTGACTTCTGATCCATGAAGTCACAGTATATTTTTCCATGTATTTGGGTTCTATAATTTTCAGTAAAATCTATGTCATAATTTTACATATAGAAGTTTTACACATCTTTTGTAAAATGTATTCCACATACTTGATGTTTTCTGATATTATTATAAATTGTATTGTTTTAGTTTTGCACTCTAATTGTTTGTTGCTGGATATATTTCTAATTTCTTTATAAAGACCAAATCTAATTATTTTGCAAGTTTTCTTCTAGAATTTACTAGTTTATAGAATCCTTTTGATTTTCTATATCACAATCACTTTGTTTACAGACAATGAGATTTATTTTTTTCCCCAATTTTTATGACTTCTTTTTTCTTGCCTTATTTCACTATCTAGGACCTCCATCACAAGGTTGAATAGAAGTGTGAAAAGTGAACATTCATGCACTCTTCCTGATCTTAGGGGTAAAGCATTTAATACTCTACCATTAAGTGTGTTGCTAACTGTAGAGTTTCATATTCAACAAACTCCTTTCTCTTCCTTGAGGGCTGAGTTTTGTTCCTGCAGGCATACTGAGAAATATCACAACATCCTGGAAATTTGGCTTTAGGTCTGTCAAGGGCAAGTCTGTTGTGTCTCTTCTGGTAGCTCTACAACATAGCCCTTACTTCTCGGCCGTAAGATAGGGCGCTTCTGAGAGTTCAGGAAACATTTACTGTTTACCACTTCAACTCCAAATTCTTACTTTGCAGCACAGGCAGCTGCTGAAATCTCTGCTCAATTCTTTCACCTCCTGGACACTTCCTTCCTCTGTGTACGTACGTTAGGAGTCAGTCAAGGACTTGAGTGGAATTTATGAGCAGACTTACGTACTCCCATCTCGTGGGTTCTCTCATTTCTTAAAATTCTCCACTCAATTCCAGGTACCCTGCAGTCTCAAATTCCAGTTTTATCTTTTCAAATCAGTAACTTTGCACTTTCCTTATGATCTATATTCTGTGCAGACTGGGAGGTGTTCTCAGAGGGCAAGCTGGATAAATGGGGGGTTCATTTTCTTTCCTTTCTTCCAGTGACTGAAATCCTGATTCTTTCCTAGTTTTAGTTCCAATATCTTCAGCAGTTGTTTTTTCCTATTTTGTTCAGAGTAAATGTGTGTATAGCAGGAGGCTTAATCAGCCGAAAACTGCTCCATTATTACCAGGTTATAACTATCCACACTGGATGTCTTACAGCTCCTCAAACAAAAACTTTTCTCTGATCTGAGTTCCCAAATATGCTATTTCTCTAGCTAAAATAGTCTCTCTCTTATTCTTTGACTAATTGGCTTCCAACTGCCCATGATGTCTCTGTTTAAACATCAGTCTCTCAGCAAAGTCTGCTCTGACTATTTCCTAGCTCATCCAGGTCTGCCTTACATTCCCAGAGCAGCCTGCACTATTTTTGTAGTATTTGTAAGGTTCGTCCTGCTTATGGTTACCTGTTTAACGCTTCCCTCTTTCTTAGAATGTAACCTCCATGAAAGCAAAAGTCTTGCCTTGCGTTCCACACCTGGCTGGTTAGAAAGTACTTGGTAAATATTTATATCTTTTCGCAAAACCAAGATTTAAAATATTTTGATTATCTTGTCACAGATATTGTGAAGGTGATTTATTAAAAATCATTCACAAAGGAATCCATCAGAGCACAGACATGTGTACAAGTAGGTATTAGCTGATAATTATGGTAAAATTTACTTTTGTCTACTTGGCTAGTATTTTCTACTATGTGTTCAAACTATGTAATATTTTGTGTCCAGCTCAAGAAAGTGACAATAGTAGAAAACAGCTGTTTAAAAATATAAATTCAGAGAAGTCTTCTGGCAGCCTTTGTATCATCACCAAGAAATACATTCAATAACATTAATGATTTACCGTTGATATCATCAGCCCCAAGACTATTTTTACAGCTTTAAAGATAACTTACTGCTTAAGCATAAGTAAGATATTCGTTTCTACTAACCAGGGCTCTCTTCTCCCCTGCAGCTGAGGCTCAGATGTTAATAAAAGGTATGCATCTGGAGAGCTGAATGAACTGATCCTAGACAACAGGGTGGCACTGTGATAGACACCATCGGATATATTTTATATTTTCTTTAGAAAATCAAACACAGTTAGGGAATCAGACTTTGAATATCTTGGAACTTTATCAGGTCCTCCATTAACTCCAATTGGAAACCAGGGTCCAGCACGGGGCTTGGCACACCGTAGCTGGTGAATAAATATTTATTTAACACATCAATGAAAGTAGTCATGACAAAAATTCCAAACGAAGGCTATTATAATAGACAAAGTTAATTGATTAATCCAGAAACATAGCCATTAAAAAAAAAGTATAAGCCAAGTTCCTGCATTCAGTCAATGGAACCCGGTGCTCCGCGGGTGCGGACCCTAACCCAGGCAGCTCCGGCAGCGCTGCAGGCCGTTCTCGTTGCAAGCCGTGCACTTCAGCGCCTTGAAGGAGTCTGTGAAGCAGTTTCGGAACACGGACATCTTGCTTCCGTGGCAGACGCCGCAGGGGAGGAAGCCGAAGCCTCCGCAGGAGGGGCACCCGTGCGGATGCTGCACTCTCTGGGCGGGGCGGGAGGACAAGAAGGACAGGACCTGCGTTAGCACGACAGCGCCGTCAGCCCCCGCCTTCCCGCCCCGCGGGCAGTTACAGAACAACCTCAGCATGGGCGGTGCAGGACTTGCAATCATGCCCCCTGCAACAGCAATCCCCCCCCTGCAACACACAAGAGACGCGCAGGCGTGCTCTCGAGCCTTCCCTTCACGGTCTCACTGATGGCATCGCCACCACGAGCCTGGTGCGTAAGGGCTGGCGCAGGCTAAGTTAAAGGGCACGTCATTTGAAAACTTCCAGAAATCCATCCTACGAAAACACGTATTGACAAATCAAAGAAATTCAGAAGATGGTAATTTGCCTTAAAGGAAAATACGGTAACTTTCCTTTAAGTATCACTTCCTAGTTTTGTATCTTTACAGAATAGCAGCGCTAATAGTAAGTCTGGAAAATCAGAAAAAATAAAAGCTGGATTGGAGGAGCCTCTGTCAACGGAAGATTCATCATCATATTGAACGTATAAATAATGCTTTGTTTTTTAAAAAGCACTTCCAAATGCATCGTCACATAGACTCTTCTCTCCGCTCATCCTCCACACATAAGAATGCCTTCTTAGGTAAAGCAGCTAATTCAAACTTCACGGGGCTGTGCTGAGCTGAGCCACTCAGTCCTGTCTGACTCTTTGCGACCCCGTGGTCTGTAGCCCTCAGGCTCCTCTGTCCATGGGGATTCTCCATCCAAGAATACTGCAGTGGATTGCCATGCCCTCCTCTAATACCATTACCGTCTTTTTACATTTAAAGAAACAGACATAGATATCTTGAGATTTATCTAAGTCCACAAAACTACCCACCATAACTGTCAGCCTTTCCACCTCAAGTGAAAATAAAGTGCCCGTTACCGCAAAATGAAATTAACTAGGAAGCACGCTGTTCTAGCTGTTCTTCGGTCAAGTCAGGTCCAACTCTGCTGCTACCCCGTGCACTGTAGCCCCCAGGCTCCTCTGTTCATGGGATTTCCCAGGCAAGAAAACTGGAAAGGGTTGCCAGCTTCTTCTGCAGGGGAGCTTCCTGACCCAGGGATCCAACCTGGGTCTCCTGCATTTGCAAGTGGATTCTTTACTATTGAGCCAGCACGTTAAGGATATTTTGAAAAATTTCCATACACATTCCCATTCCCTTTTTTGAACATATAACCTCTGCTGATAGTCCACAAGTGGCAATCATCTGCTGGTGGGAGCTTAGAGCCATTACAGAATGAATACAAAGAGAATGGGCGTTAACACAAGCTTCTGACTTGCAAAATAAGAACTTTCAGCAATGTTTGAAAGCCGGCTTTTGTGACAAGAATAATTGCCAAAATACACTTGGGACATGTAGATACACACACATGCACACACAGGCAAACATATCTTACATACTTAGTTATACATACAGATTTTCTCTGGAAATCCACAATTGTACTTAATAATGTCTCCAAAAAATCCAGTGGAAAAGGAAACCAATTAACTCGGTTTAACCCACCATGTTCCCAGCCAGAAATTCTTTCCTAGAAAGCGACTACAGTTTTCTCATAATCAGTACCCTGTGGGATGTGCTTTGGGAAAGAAACGTTAAGGATCTGATTGCTTTAAAATTTATATATTTCCAGACCACGTTTCAGAGCTGCATATTCTGTATTCAGTAAGATTCGTTTACAGTTACCATTTGACTTTGCTATTAGATCAAGGTAGCAAAATTCATGTCATATCTTATTTTAGTAATGGAATTACTTGGATGGAAAGTAGTGATTTCTAGTCAGAAGGACACAAACAAGAAATGTTGTCAAGTTTGTAGAGATTCAAAGCTCTTCCAAAAAGTTAGATTGTATGTAGCAATTTAGTTTCTCTGTAGCTGGGTTTTTGTCATTTCATTGTGCAAGAGTTGACCAAAAAATGGTGCACTGGACTTATAATTTTGCATGATATAAAAATTTCTTTAGAAAAAAACTTTGAATAAAAACAAAAGCAGTGAAGAGAGAGTGTAGTCTAAAAACAAAATATAAGAGAATTAGTAAGTAATGCTCTTCTTATCAAATTTTAGAAAGACTATGATAAGGTAGATAGGCCCTTGACATGTGTTAGAACCGGGCCAGAGATTATGTTAAAAATATTTAATGACTTACACAGAAATAACACCAACTAGTCAGAAAGGATTTACAAAACCCTGTCTAGGATGTCACCCATTAGTGCTGGATTGTAAATAGCTTTGGATTTCAAGTCGAGTTGCGATCATCAAATTTTGCAACTAAAAATATGTGATGCCCAGTTAGCTTGAATGTCAGATAGACCATAGATAAATTTTTGTGTAGATAGGCCAAAGATTACATGGGACATACTTAAACTGAAAATTTTTTTCCTAAGTTTAATTGAGGTTTAAATGTAAGCAGACATCCTATTTTTATCCGGCAACCCTTATAGGGTAGTTGCTTTTATGGAAGAGGAGAGCTGCTTGGGAGTCTTGGAGTAGTAGCTATTTACTAAACAGTATAAATCTTAACAACAAGTATAAACATTTCAGTATTTTAAAATTCTTCAATAGCATAAGATTTCCCCATAAAATACATTTGTGCTGCAAGCAAAGAACAACAAAGCTAGAATGAATGTGAGTGCTAGGGAGTTTCCTAGGCTCATTCACCATCTGTGTCACTTACTCCAAAAACCAGGCTCTTAACACAGAGAAATAATAATAATAATAAACACACAACCAAATTAAAAATTATTGAAACCAAGCTGAACCCTATAAGGCTTTCCTGGGGACAAATACCTTCCCACCTCACCCCCCGCCTCTCGTTTATAGAAAAGCTTTAGACTCCTAGCTGTCCCTGAGTTCCAAAGAGAAAATTTAATCAGAAGAGTGGAAAAAAATGCAGAAACAATTGAAAACAGTCAGGCAAGACAAAATAATAATAGTTTAACCATGAATAAAGTCAACTCCTTTTGTTACTCCTCAAGGGCAGAGGATAATATCCTGAATCCTGAATTGTTTTGCAGATACTAAGATTCCCACCCCCACCTTGCCACATCAAGAGTTCGTTTCTCAGTCATGTCAGACTCTTTGTGACCCCATAGGCTGCAGTCCACCAGGCTCCTCTGCCCTTAGAATTCTCCAGGCAAGAATACTGGAGTGGGTAGCCATTCCCTTCTCCAAGTGATCTTCCTGATCCAGGGATCAAATCCCGGTCTCGTGCATTGTAGGTGGATTCTTCACCATCTGAGACACCAGGGAAGCCTCAAGTGGAAGAGGTGAACTGCATGCTGATCACTAGCATGTAGACACCAGGGAGGTTGGAAGGTTGAGGATGTTAACTCACCCTGTCCCCTCACCACCAACCAATCAGGTGGATGTCCATGAGCTGATCAGACATCCTATGACCCTGTCCCTCCCTTTATCTTTAAAAATCCTCCCTTGAAAGTCATTGAGGAATTCAAACGTGAGCTGTCCATGCCTCTTTCTTGGCCCCACACTGGATGCCTCACAATAGATGCTGTACTTTCCTTCACCACAACCTGGTAGGAGTGGATTGGGTTTACTGTTTGGGCCAGGGGACCCAGATTTGGTTTGGTAACATTATCTTATATCATGGGCTTGGAACGTGACTTACAAAGATTACTCTCAAAGGGCCAAAATATCAAATGTTAAATATATGATGAGTCTGCTATTTAACAACTTCTCTGCAATTCAGAGGAACTTCCCTGGTGGCTCAGATGGTAAAGCATCTACCCGCAACGCGGGAGACCTGGGTTCAATCCCTGGGTCAGGAAGATCCCCTGGAGAAGAAAATAGGAACCCACTCCAGTACTCTTGCCTGGAAAATCCCATGGATGGAGGAGCGTGGTAGGCTACAGTCCATGGGGTCGCAGAATTGGACATGACTGAGCAACTTCACTTCACTGCAATTCAGAACACATAAATTTCCTAAAACGAAGTTGATATATAAACACTAAAAGCCACAGTGTCCATTTTAAAGGGAATCACTGATAGACCAAGGCCATCCTAAAACAACTTTGTCAGAATTATGCAATGCTATGATAAGATCTGTCTTTTGCTTAAAGGGTTGTTAAGACAATTTAATGAGTAAATTCATGTAAAGTGAATGGAATGATCGGGATGGGGAATACATGTAAATCCATGGCTGATTCATGTCAATGTATGACAAAAACCACTACAATATTGTAAAGTAATTAGCCTCCAACTAATAAAAATAAATGGAAAAAAAAAAGTGAATGAAATACTGCCTGGCACATAGTAGCTACTCAGTAAGGCTAGCAGTTACTAGACATTATTTTATTAATAAATCCTAATCTGAGGAGATTTTCATTAGCTGGCTCAAGCTAAGCTGCTTGTGGTCACATGACCACACTACCACTAATATAGTCATTTTATTTAAACACCTCTTCTATAATCAGTCTTCTGGTCTAAAGCCTTGCCACAGAAAAGGAGAGTAAATGTATTTTGATTCACATGTGAATTCTGATGTCTTGGAGCACAGCATTGGAAAGATTCTGAGGCCATTTCCACTCTCAAGAAAAATCAGCCCTTTGGGGAGAAAAAGAACGGCTCACCCAGCATGCATGATTGTATGGCCAGGCCTCTCAGCATGGCCGTTCTCTGGCTCTCTACGTCCGCCGCTCAATTAGTCCCGGCTTCACCTACACTCTACTTGCATGACTGAGCTTCCTTCAGTTTTAAAAAATTTGTTTATTTGTTTATTTTATTTTTTATTTTTGGCTGCACTGGGTCTCCGTTGCTGCATGCAGGCTTTCTTTAGTTGCATCAAGTGGGAGCTACTCACTGCCACGCATGGGCTGCTCACTGCAGTGGCTTGCTCCAGGCACGCTGGCCTCAGCGGCTGCTGCATCTGGCCTGAGTAGGTGTGGCTCACGGCCTTAGTTGCCTCAAGGGATGTGGGATCCTCTTGGACCAGGAGTTGAATCAGTGTCTCCTGCAGTGGCAGGTGCATTCTTAACTAACCACTGGGGCCACCAAGGAAGCCCCTGACCTTCCTTCTTAACTGTAGGGCCTGATTAGTAAATACCTACATACCTGTCCCTCACCCGAGTTAGTGACTGTTCTAATCTTTAGATGAGAATGGCTCCCCCTTGGATAGTTTAATGAGGGGAAGAACTCTGCCCCAGGAGGGTACATAGCCTAAGGGGCTAAAAGAGGACATCCTCCTCTGCTGATTTCCCTAGTAACCCATGAGCCGATCTACAATGTTTCTCCCTGTAACTGGTAGTCGCCCTGTTCTTCCTGGGAGTGAAGAGCTCTGCTGCCCTGTCCAGCCTGCCATCTGCCTCCCGGCGGTGGGATGCTGCTCCAGGACCTTCTGCTTCAGACGTGGTGGTGTTCAGTCCCTCAGCCACGTCTGACTCTGCCGCCCCATGGTCTGCAGCACGCCAGGCTTCCCTGTCCTTCACCATCTCCCGGTGGTTGCTCAAACTCATGTCCATTGAGTTGGTGATGCCATCCAACCATCTCGTCCTGTATCATCCCCTTCTCCTCCTGCCTTCAACCTTCCCCAGCATCAGGGTCTTTTTTCTAATGAGTCAGCTCTTTGCATCAGGTGGCCAAAGTATTGGAGCTTCATCAGTCCTTCTAATGAATACTCAGGGTTGATTTCCTTTCGGATTGACTGGCTTGATCTCCTTGCAGTCCAAGGGACTCTCAAGTCTTCTCCAACACCACAGCTCAAAAGCATCAATTCTTCAGTGTTCAGCTCTCTTTCTTGTAAGAGAGATGTGTAAAATCTCCCATCTATTAAACCGCTGAAGTATCTGTCACTGACTCTGGGCTCTTTGTTTAGCAAATACAGAAACTGCAGGCCTGAAGGCTGCAGCCCAGCAAGAGTCTACATCCAGCATCTGATGTGATAGAGACTACTTCGTTTTACAAATGATGAAACAAAGATTTTTAATGAGTAAAAATGAATGTTCAGACCACAGAGGAATTTGAAAACAGACTTCCACTTTCAGTGAAGAGGTTGGCTACAGACACTTTGATCTTCAAACAGTTAAGAAATCTAGAGTAGCTCTTCAGTATCCTGACACCCAGCAAAGCTAGAAACCAGGCAGACTCAGTTGATAACAGCACCCAGGAAGAGTGCTGAATCCACAGAATGCCCGTCCTCTTCACGGTGGTGTGGATGGAGGCATGTTCTGTAGGGCAGTAGGAGCGCTCCTGCTCAGTCATATCCGACTCTTCAGAGGTGGACTTTAAGAAAAAAGGAGTAAGAAATCATCCTCCCTTTTTATCTCTATCTGTTCACCTATTCATGGCGAGGGACTTAAAAAAAATAAAAACCCGGTGGGCTCAGTCCACAGATAAGTTCACATTGCTAGGCACTGTGTGTGGCATGGGAGGTGCAGCAGTGAGCAAGAAATTTCCCCGTTCTTTTAATAAGTAGCTCTCGGCTACAAATGAGGATTTATTAGTGAAATATTGACTAATAATGACTAATCTCATTGAGTGGCTATTACATACCAGGCAATGTTCTATTTACTTGGCATGAATTCACGCTAAATCTTCTCAACAATCAAGTAGAAGGCAGATCTCATCATAGCGCTGTAGAGATTCTGCATTATTTGAGGATGGCCTTGGTTCCCTGGTGGCCCAGAAGGTAAAGCGTCTGCCTACAATGTGGGAGGCTGGGTTGGGAAGATCTCCTGGAGAAGGAAATGGCAACCTACTCCAGTACTTTTGCCTGGAAAATCCCATGGATGGAGGAACCTGGTAGGTGACGGTCCATGGGGTCGCAGAGAGTTGGACACGACTAAGTGACATTTCTTTTTCTTTCTTTCTTTCTTTCTCTCTCTCTCCCTCCCTTCTCTCTTTCTTTCTTTCTTCCTTCTTTCTTTTGGCCTGTTTGTGATTCCATGTAAAAATGATGATGTAGGTTTTAGTATTTATATATTAATTTATGTGTGGAAATTTATGTGTGGTCTTTGAATATATCCACTCCATACCACAGTCATCTAAATTAAAGCCCCCAAGAACTCCCTAGCCTCTAACAAAGGACCAGAGGATAAGGGTGGAGTTCATGAATGATTGTGAATGAGTTTCTTTTGTGGCACAAACTCAAATTTCATAAATACAAAGAGCTTTTTGCTGTTCTCTAATGCAGAAACTGGATGCTAAGATCAAGAGTATTCAGTGTTTTCTTCAAGATCAAGGAATGAATGCACTTCTTATTTTTAAACTCAGATCATCTAATCTTATTTTAGGAGTACTGGGAACTCTCTTAAGTATTCTACCAAAGAAGAAGCAACTTATCTGACTCTCTGTAACCATAAACTCCCTCATCCAAGTTATCTATGAAGCAGACTCACTCCACATAACAGATTGTCACAAAAGTGAACACTTAGCACATAGTCATTTCTGGATGATCCACCTTTGTCTATATATTTTGTTTTAAATTATATTCAACCATTTAAAGTTGGCTTTAAGCTCAACATTCAGAAAACTAAGATCATGGCATCCGGTCCCATCACTTCATGGGAAATAGATGCAGAAACAGTGTCAGACTTTATTTATTTTGGGGGGCTTCCCAAATCACTGCAGATGGTCATTGCAGCCATGAAATTAAAAGACACTTACTCCTTGGAAGGAAAGTTATGACCAACCTAGATAGCATATTAAAAATCAGAGACATTACTTTGTCAACAAAGGTCGATCTGGTCAAAGCTATGGTTTTTCCAGTGGTCATGTATGGATGTGAGAGTTGAACTGTGAAGAAAGCTGAGCACCAAAAAATTGATGCTTTTGAACTGTGGTGTTGGAGAAGACTCTTGAGAGTCCCTTGGACTGCAAGGAGATCCAACCAGTCCATCCTAAAGGAGATCAGTCCTGGGTGTTCATTGGAAGGACTGATGCTGAAGCTGAAACTCCAATACTTTGGCCACCTGATGAGAAGAGCTGACTCACTGGAAAAGACCCTGATGCTGGGAGGGATTGGGGGCAGGAGGAGAAGGGGATAATAGAGGATGAGATGGTTGGATATCATCACTGACTCAATGGACATGGGTTTGGGTGGACTCTGGGAGTTGGTGATGGACAGGGAGGCCTGGCGTGCTGCAATTCATGGGGTCACAAAGAGTCAGACACAACTGAGCGACTGAACTGAATTGAACTGAATAACCATTTAATTCAGCAAATGCTTATTAAGTGCCTAGGAGGCTATTCTCTGTCTGATCAAGCCGTTAATAAGCAGAATCATTCAGAGTTATGAAATGCTGACATAGTGGATACTTTTGTTATATTCCTAAATGTGTAATAAGCCAGATTTGTGAATCTGATTCTTGATCCAATGGGATGTACGGCCACAACCTCATTTAAAAAGATGCTCCAATTTCGGAAAGAGGCAGCCAGAGCACATGGCCTGATTGCCTAGGGAAGTAGGTGGTACTCGGCTGCTGGAGTCTCCGAACATGCTGTGGCCTCCCGCTCCACGGAGAGGGAACATCACCCAGAGTGTTGCCTCTCCAGGGAGGGCCGGGCCAGCCTCTGGTAGCTCCAGCGCCTCGCACAGACAGCCTGTGCCATTTCCAGCATCCCTGGTGTGTAGTAGAGAATCTCACTTCTGTTCTTCCTGAATGACAAATCAAGCTTTACAAGGAAAAAAAAAAAAGTACTGAAAGTGAACACTATATTGGCAGCCTCATAGCAATGACATCAAATGTTTGCTCGAATCTTTAGAAAAAAAGAAGGCAGAAAAGCACAGTAGAGCTTCTGTACCACCTGAGATTGTTAATTCAGTGTCTGCCATAACAAGGTGCTTGCTAATACATCTCAGGGCTGCCCTGACTTCCTCTGTGTGGGTACCAGCAGGATCAGCTATCCATCTCAGTTATTGTTTGGGTGGGAATACTTAGACACTCTTTTCTTTTGATCTTTAGCTTGTTTATTAATGTCAGTAAATATACAAATAAATTTTACCCCCCAAATGGTGTTTTTATTCATCCTTTCCACCCAAGCATTCTCTTACATAAAATAATTCATTTAATCTTCTTTCAGATAGCTTTATTGAACCCAAATCTCATACCAGCTACTGCCATATTTCACTTGCTTCTGCTACCCATGTTTGAAGCCACTGACAAGTCTTCATCAGGGAATCATGCCCCCTCAGGTTCCCAGGGCAAATTTCACTTGGGCGGGATGTATGCTAGAATTTTAGGCCAGAAAACTTGAGATGATTTGCTGACACCATTTTTGAGGACCCAGCTGCAGCTGCTAAGCCACTTTCCTCTCCGTTACTGGGGTAATTGTTAGAAACTGGGGCCTGAATTACAAAGACCAAGGGAGTCATGGTCTGCTATGCAACAGCAAATTTGCTGCTAGGAACAGCAAATTAGAACTCGGTATGAGCTGTCTGGTTTCTCTCCAAACGTATTGCCTATTTGCCCATCTCCTGTACAATGCCATACTAGCATAAGAGCCAAGTGTGATGAATCTGTTCCCTGGACCTAATACTCTGCCTATCTCCCAGTAAACTTCTCACCTGGGTCTTAGGTCCTGTCACATGTGATCAGAGTTCCCAGGCACCAACTTGCCAACTAATTTGAGACTGAAGGCAGCACAGATTCATGGTCAAGGTCAAGGAGTCAGGTTTAGAATCTTGAGTCAAACACTATTTACAAGGTCTGGAGCAACTAACCTAATCATCTGGGCCTCCGTGGCCTTGTCTGAAAAACAAAGACGGTCACAGAACCCACCGTGAAGTGTTATTTTGAGGTTTGATAGTTTAATACATATAATACCAGGAATAGGAACAGTGCTGGCCACTTAGAAAGAACTCCAGTGCTTCCTACCTTAGGAATATTTAAGTCCTGTTTCATTGCCAAAAGCTAATCAGAAGAATTGGATGTGCTTGGATATGAATCTTGTCTTTTATCCGCGTTTCCTGGTTCTTCCAACTGCTTCTCCAAGGCTAGTCTCTTTCCCTGGGTAAGTTTGTTTAAACTGTAGCCCCTTCACAGGCAGTTTAGGGCTTTCTGGGTGGCTGAAAATTCCCTACCAGTTTTGCTATACGGGCAAAGCAGCCCAACGGAGTTATAGCTCTTACAGCTCCTATGAGTGGTAGAAGCCAGTACCATACCATTGTACTTCAACATTAAGAATAGACTTGAATGTTTCTGGATTATTTATGGCATCTGTAGAATTGAGACAGACTTAATGAAGAGAATAAAATCCTCTTTCCAAGATTCTTTGAGCTGAGAGAGAGAGGTTATGTTAATATATAGCATGATAGTATTAATCAAGTTGCCAAATAAAGGAATTATAGACTCAAAGGAAAAAAGTCCATGAATAGCTAAGATAAATCATCAATCTTTAAAAAGAAGAGTAATGAGGGACATTAACTCTATAGGACTCTAAAAAGAATAAAAATAGTATAGTACAATATTGGTAAAACAGGAACAAACAGGTCAAGGGAAATTATGAGAAAGCTCAGACAAAGACCTGAATATATATATGGGGATTTACTATAATACAAAATTGGCATCAGACATCAGTTGGATTATTGAAAAAGCAAGAGAGTTCCAGAAAAACATCTACTCCTGCTTTATTGACAATGCCAAAGCCTTTGACTGTGTGGATCACAACATACTGTGGAAAATTCTTCAAGAGATGGGAATACCAGACCACCTGACCTGCCTCCTGAGAAATCTGTATGCAGGTCAAGAAACAACAGTTAGGACTAGATGTGGAACAATAGACTGGTTCCAAATAGGGAAAGGAGTACATCAAGGCTGTATATTGTCACCCTGCTTATTTAACTTATATACAGAGTACATCATGAGAAGTACTGGGCTGGAATCAAGACTGCCGGGAGAAATATCAATAACCTCAGATATGCAGATGACACCACCTTTATGGCAGAAATTGAAGAAGAGCTAAAGAGCCTCTTGATGAAAGTGAAAGAGGAGAGTGAAAAAGTTGGTTTAAAGCTCAACATTCAGAAAACTAAGATCATGGCATCTGATCCCATCACTTCATGGCAAATAGATGGGGAAACAGTGGAAAGAGTGACAGACTTTATTTTCTTGGGCTCCAAAATCACTGCAGATGATGACTGCAGCCATGAAATTAAAAGACGCTTGTTCCTTGAAAGAAAAGTTATGATCAACCTAGATAGCATATTAAAAAGCAGAGGTATTACTTTGCCAACAAAGGTCCATCTAGTCAAAGTTATGATTTTTCCAGTAGAAAATAGAAAATTCCATCCATTTTCTCACATGTATGTATGAGAGAGTTGGACTATAAAGAAAGCTGAGCACTGAAGAACTGATGCTTTTGAACTGTGGTGTTGGAGAAGACTCTTGAGAGTCCCTTGGACAGCAAGGAGATACAACCAGTCCATCCTAAAGGAAATCAGTCCTGAATATTCATTGGAAGGACTGATGCTGAAGCTGAAACTCCAGTACTTTGGCCACCTGATTTGAAGAACTAACTCATTTGAAAAGACCCTGATTCTGGGAAAGATTGAAGGCAGGAGGATAAGGGGATGACAGAGGATGAGATGGTTGGATGGCGTCACCAACTCAATGGACATGAGTTTGAGTAAACTCCTGGAGTTAGTGATGGACAGGGAGGCCTGGCATGCTGCAGTCCATGGGGTCACAAAGAGTCAGACATGACTGAATGACTGAACTGAGCTGTAAATTGGCAGAACAAAGCAATAAAGAAATAATAGATTATTTAATAGAGGATGCTGGAAATCTCACTATGTATAAGAAAATGGAAATGGATTCTCCATTAATGAAAGAAACAGATGCTAACAAGTATAAAGTGAATAGAAAAAATGTAGGCTGATATCTTCTAACCTTAAGACAGAATGATACTTTATAAATAAATGTTAAAAAGCACAAAAACAAGGGGAAATGGTGGATTAGATTATATCAGAAGGTTTCTATTGGATGAAGGACACCAAGAAAGAATCTAAAAATAGGAAAGGAAATATTGACAATAACTAAAACCAACAAAAAGTTAACATCTAGACTATAGAAGGATCTTCTGAAAGCCAACAACAATAGCAAAACTTCCAAGGTTTTTAACGGGAAAGGATAAGAATATACAACATAAAGAAAAGAAAGAAAAAAAGTGAAGTCGCTCAGTCGTGTCTGACTCTTTGTGACCCTGTGAACTGGAGCCCACCAGACTCCTCTGTTCATGGGATTTTCCAGGCAAGAATACTGGAGTGGGTTGCCATTGCCTTCTCCAGAGGATCCTCCTGATCCAGGGATCAAACCCGGGTCTCCCGCATTGCAGGCAGACACTTCACGGTAATATACAACATACAGAAGAAGAAATTTAAAAATTTAACAAGCATACAAGGAAATGCCCAAACTCAATGGTTATCAGAAAAACATTAATTAAAATGATAAGGCTATATATCTTTATCCCTACTACCTTGGCAAAAATTATGGAACAATGTAAAACATTGTGGGGCGTGTGGAAACCTAGGAAAGTTCTTTCCCTGTAGGAGGGAGTACTGGATGGTACAAACATAGTGAAGCGCCATCTGGCAGTACCTGAAAACTGGGGACATGCATAAGCTATTATCCAGTGATTTCTACTCGCAGAGAAATTCACAAGCAAGTGTGGTCAAGGTTACTCCTTGCAGTAGTTTATTTGAAGGAGACGTTAGAGGATAGAAGTGGATGAGCAGATAAAGAATAGTATGTGGGCTACATACAGCTGCACTGTCCAAAATATAAGCCATCAGTCAGATACGGTTCATCATATTACTTATTTAAAATTCTTTATTTGATTTGAATTTAAATCACATAGAGTTAAATAAAATAAAAACTCAGTTCTTCCATCACACTAACTATTCTTTAAGTGCTCAATAGCTACATGCATCCAGTGACTACTATGTTGGATCGAATAGAGTAAAAACATCTCCATCATCAAAGAAAGCTGGATTCAATTGTACTGTCATGGAGAAGTATAAAGTAATTTTTTTAAAAAGGGATGAAAGTTTCATGAAAGGTAATATAGATGGTTCTTAAAAGCATAGTGCCTATAGAAAGGAATTTGAAACACAATTAGGTGTGTTACATAACATCATTTGTATAAATAAAAGTGTGCAGAAAAAAATAATAATACACATTGAGTTAAATCACCTAAATTAAAAGGTACATGTTAACCCAAATTGATGGTTTTCTCAAATTGATGGGACTGGAGTAGAATATAGGGGCAAAAGGGAAAAAACAAATCCATCTACACAGATTTTAGAGCTGAGAGGAGTTTTAGGTTATGAAGTACACACCATCATTGTGTTTGCCCTTCTGGGCAAGACTACAGTATGGGTAAAACATGATTCCTAACACCGAGGAGCATATAGTTCATTTGGGACACGACTCAAATGCTCAAAGAAAAGTAGTACGAAAAATTAAATGACTGTGACAAACACCTGAGAGAAAGAGGGATCCGGGAATGCGAAGGTGGGGAAATCTGGAGCGATGCAGGAAAGATGTGATGCTGCGAAGGGGCCTTGATGATGGTGGAGGAGAGTGAGGCAATGGAACAACAGCAGGCTAGGCAGGCAGAAGGAAAGGTAGTAAGAAACCATGAAGTGGAAGGAATGGAAGAAAATCAGAAAAGAGGCTAGCAAGGCAGGCTGGCCCAGAAAGAGCTGGCCACGGCACATCCGTACCACATCACCATATATTGCACGGTCCACCTGGGAGAGTCTGAGTCATGCTCACTGGCCCAGGAAAATGACTAATGCACCTCTTCCACTCTCGAGATGACCCAGTTAGCCCATAAAATATATGCAATTTAATTCTGCATATACAGAGAAACAGGCTGATAAAATTGAGAGATATTAAGGACTTTCTGGGTACATACTGATTTGACACATTATATATCCAAATAAATATTTCTGAGATGTTGTAATTACAAGCACAGGAAGAAAATTAGAAGGTGCACTTTTGGAGAAATAACTTTTTCTGTTATCTTTAGAAATGATGAGCTGGTCTTTGGGAAAAAGGAAAATAATTTACATAAAAACATTATTTGCGCTTCCAGACAATGACCTGACTTGAAACACCTCATCAACATCTCTATAACAGAGAATTAGGTTCTAATAAAGCTGACTGGAATTTTCCCCTAATACTATGAGGTTGTTAGACGCTAACACTACGCACTCTCGCTGGCGCAAACCTCACGGCAGGTGGTAGCAGATTAAAACTGCCACACGTATCCTGTGACATATTTGTAAGAACACGCAGGGAAAAATTCAATTAGGGAAACTCAATTACAATCAGAACGTGTTGAACATTTTGATTACTAAAAATAAGTTGCTAAAAGCACAATTACCTCAATTTTGGTTAAGAGGTCTTGCAGTTCTCCTGATTCGTTCATTGACAAAATTTTCTCAGCACCCTATTAACAAGAGAGGGTAGGGGAGAAAGAAAATCCATTTTGTTAGTATTTGAGAAAAAAAAGTGCTAGACGGGAAAGTTTAACCCAGAAAATACTGGACAGGGTTTTTCACTTCAGATCTAAATAAACCTAAAATCAGTCTTCCCTGGAGGCTCAGTGGTAAAGAATCTGCCTGCCAATTCAGGGGACGCAGGTTCAATCTCTGGGTCAGGAAGATGCCCTGGAGAAGGGTATGGTAACTCACTCCATTATTTTTGCTGGGAAATTCCAAGGACAGAGGAGCCTAGCAGGCTACAGTCCATGGGGTCACAAAAGAGTCAGACATGACTTAGCAACTAAATAGTAATGACAAAACCTAAATCCAGGAAACCAGAGGAGTACAATGTCTCTTTCCTTTCATATATTCTCCCAGCTAGTAAGGCTAATGGTGGGCAAAAGGAAGATTGCCAGCAGAAGTTGAGTGATGGGAACCCACAGCTCTCAGATGAAGTCCAGATACGGAAGATTCCAGCACACCCTTCAGAGTTATTCAGGAAGCTGAAGGCAGCCGCCTGGGAAAGGAAGCCTCTGAGCAAATCCCCAGCCTGGGCCACCTCTGCCCTACTCCAGGCAGTCTTGGACCTTCCCTCCCTAGAGTCATACGTGTAAACACCAGAGCAACTGATAGTAATAATGAAATTACTAAGCATCCACAAAAGTGCATATTGTGCGTAGACACCCAGCATCATCTAATTTGATGTGGTGGATTCTCTTAATGGTAGAAAATGATGGCTGCTATCCAAAAGTCTACAAGCAATAAATGCTGGAGAGGGTGTGGAGAAAAGGGAACCCTCTTACACTGTTGGTGGGAATGCAAACTAGTACAGCCACTATGGAGAACAGTGTGAAGATTTCTTAAAAAACTGGAAATAGAACTGCCATATGACCCAGCAATCCCACTCCTGGGCATACACACTGAGGAATCCAGATCTGAAAGAGACACGTGCACCCCAATGTTCATCGCAGCACTGTTTATAATAGCCAGGACATGGAAGCCACCTAGATGCCCATCGGCAGACGAATGGATAAGGAAGCTGTGGTACATATACACCATGGAATGTTACTCAGCCATTAAAAAGAATTCATTTGAATCAGTTCTAATGAGATGGACGAAACTGTAGCCCGTTATACAGAGTGAAGTAACCCAGAAAGATAAAGAACATTACAGCATACTAACACATATATATGGAATTTAGAAAGATGGTAATGATAACCCTATATGCAAAACAGAAAAAGAGACACAGATGTACAGAACAGACTTTGGGACTCTGTGGGAGAAGGCGAGGGTGGGATGATGTGAGAGAACAGCATCGAAACATGTATATTATCTGGGGTGAAACGATCACCACTCCAGGTTGGATGCATGAGACAAGTGCTCGGGCCTGGTGCACTGGGAAGACCCAGAGGGATGGGATGGGGAGGGAGGTGGGAGGGGGGATCGGGATGGGGAACACATGTAAATCCATGGCTGATTCATGTCAATGTATGGCAAAAACCACTACAATATTGTAAAGTAATTAGCCTCCAACTAATAAAAATAAATAGAAACAAAAAAAGAAAATGAGCCTCAGTGAGATTAGATAACAATTCCCAGGTCGCGCAGAGAAAAAGCAGAGTTGGAACTAGAACACGAGCAGGGGATTTGCTCCAGAGCTGATGTTTTCAACTTTAAAATTTTACTGTGAAAAGGACAACAGAGGCCATGTATGCACTTTCCCACAAACCCGTCGTGTCCCTTGGGACTACTCATTTTCCTTTCCTTTCCAGCCTCTACCTAGCTTTACCCACTCTATTTCCCCACATGCAGCCATAGACAAGAAACAAGGAAGACATTATTATTTCCCATTATTTCACCACTTCTGCCTTTTGCACATCATATCTCCGGCAAAGACTAAGTGTTGAATCCATTTTTGCTTTGGGGTAGGAAATGGCAACACACTCCAGTATTCTTGCCCAGAAAATCCCATGCACAGAGGAACCAGATGGGGCTACAGTCCATGAGGTCACAAAGAGTTGGACACGAGTGACTGAGCATTCATGCATGCCATTTTTTATTCATCAAGACAGACAGAAATATCATCAGATAAAAAAATACTTCCTGAATTCCTGTTTGTGCTGAAGACACAAAGACTCATTTAAAAAATTTAAAAGGCCCTCGTGTTAGGAGGTTACAATACATTTTTATGTAAACACAGAACCAAGTAACCCTCAGGAAGAATGGGAGATGACTGCTCAGTGAGTGACGCAGGAAATGGATGAGCCAGGAGATCCCAGCAGGGAGAAAAGAAGATCTGCTCATGGGGAGCAGAAAAGACTTTCTGAGGTTGGTGGCATTTGATCTGGACTTTGAAGATTAGGTGAGGCTTTTAAGACAGGCAGGAAACTCCACCAAGGATGTACGGGAGTCTTTAGTTCTGTGTTTCATTTACTTGAGTTTATTTTATATTGGTGCTAGTGGTAAAGAACCTGCCTGCCAACTCAGGAGACATAGGAGATGTGGGTTTGATCCCTGGATTGGCAAGATCCCTTGGAGGAGGGCATGGTAACCCACTCCAGTATTTTTGCCTGGAGAATCCCATAACCAGGGGAGCCCGGTGGAGCCCTGGACGGCAGTCAGACGAGACTGAAGTGACTTTGCACGCATATCATCTTACCCGCAATCAGGAATGTCCATCAAAGCACAGTGAATGAACGCACAGGGCTCCAGAAAACACATCATCTTCCTTTGTCTGTCAGTGGCTTTGCCAGGAATACAGATATGACTTACTTAGAGTGAGAACAAACCAAGGAGACATCAAAACAAAACATTAAAAGCCTAAAATGTGGTGATAACTGGTATGTTTTACTTTTGCTACATTCTAATTCTTTTAGGAGTTACAGGGGACACGGGTTCTCTGCATAAACTAAAATGGGAAAAGCTTCAGGAAATTTGGTACGTGAACTAAGCAATAAGAAGAATATCTGACTCATTTTTCTTCAATGAAAGAAAAGGTACCCCAGTGACTACAAAAAAATGAATGTACCCACGCAGCCATCATGCATCTGCTTCCCAGGTCTTTCCTTATCTTAGCAAGGTGCCTTAGTCTGCTGTTTAGAATACCATGCACAGGTCACTGCCCCCAGATGCATGAAATTTACTCTCTTCAGGCGAATCATTCCAGCACCATCAGAACCTCGGGAGCAGACTCCATGTTTCGTGAGAAATTCAGGCTGTGCTCACATAAGCCACATGACGGAAGGCATGAGAGTCTGTGCAGCTGGAGACATCTGCATGGCTGGCGCACACACGCTGGACCAAGTTCTTGAGGGAGGAGAAGCTCTGCTCTCTAGTAGAGACCTGGGAGCTAAGAACCTCCAGCCCCGTCACCGCAGCTGCTCGCTGTGGCCTCTGCCGCAGCTCCACGTGGCCGGACGCCCCTGGTCTCCTTGGGAGGAGCCCGCTGGGCCCTGAGCTATGTA
Source organism: Muntiacus reevesi (assembly GCF_963930625.1). Taxonomy (NCBI): domain Eukaryota; kingdom Metazoa; phylum Chordata; class Mammalia; order Artiodactyla; family Cervidae; genus Muntiacus; species Muntiacus reevesi. The sequence continues at coordinate 58,047,737 of NC_089264.1, read as the reverse complement.
CTGAGCTGTCACAGCAACCAAAATCGCCTGCTTGCCCACAGGGTTCCACGCCTGCACCTCCACCTGACCCTGTCCTTGCTGAATCTAAGTGCAAGATCCTACAGGGAGGACAAGGGCGTCTAACGGTGTCCTCTCTGCTCTTCGGCAGCAGCGACAGGATGGGCATCTCAGCCTCACTGGCAAAGGCTATGGGCTTTCGTGGTGACTCACCGGTAAAACTTCTGCCTGGAATGCCTGCCAATGCAGAGAAAAACTAGAGTCCTCCCATCCCGAGACTTGGGACATTTACCAGGGGAACTCCCAACCTGATATTTACCAAGGTAACTCTGTCTGCTCTGCATTTACATATCCCAAAGGCCTTATTCCATACTGTATTCCATTGAGAGCTTTCCAATTATTACTTGACCAATAATGAAGCCCTTGTGTCCATGAAAGGGAGTGTATTTCCTTAAGCATCCCCATTTTGGAGAAATAGTCTTTTTTGCTGGCTGATATTTGGCTAGGAATGCCACATGTGAGTTTGTTGCTTTTAAAATATAACTCCACATACAATTCCATGCAAGTCGAAATTAATTAATGATTCTATTGATTGGCACAGTTTGCCAAGACCGCCAATATACCTGTGGAAATATTTCTAGTATATTTTTCAATTAATGTAAAATTAGCGTTTTTTTTCTGAAAATTAATATCTTCCTGAAAATAATGATAATAGTGATGTGTTAAGTGGTTTACAGACACTGGCTCTTTTAATTATCAGTGTGAAGTAAGTATCATTGTCACGATTTTTGAAATGAAGAAACTGAAGTATGAGGATGAGGGCAGTATGCCAGGCCTTTCTGTTAGTGAAATACAAGGCCTGGGGCACCTCCCTTACGCCCTTCATGCTTTAGTTCCTTCATTTCAAAAACTGCGATAATAATGCTTACTTTGATAGTTTACATATAACGATGTGGCATATGTAAAACCAAAATGATAGTTATGATTGAGCCTGAAGTTTGATTCTGCGCCAGCTCCTCCACTGACACAAAGCTTTCTTAGCACAACAGTTTACACAATGCAATGCCTTACATAAGGTTTTAGAAGGCGTGGCTGATACAATAAGTAACCCTTGCCTTTTTATTAACTATAAAACACTAATATTTGTTTTTGTTACTGTTTAGCCCCAAAGCTGTGTCTGACTCTCTGTGACCCCATGGACTGTAGCCTGCCAGGCTCCTCTGTTTACGGGCGTTCCCAGGCAAGAATACTGGAGTGGATTGCCATTTCCTCCTCCAGGGACCTTCCAGACCCAGGGATCGAACTCAGGCCTCCTGCATTTGCAGGTATTTGCAGGATGCTTCACTGCCCAGCCACCAGAGAAGACCATGGTTTCCGGTGAATGTCAATGCAGAAATGGCTCTTGAACCAAACAATAGACGATTTCATCTCACCTGCTTAAAGCAGGTTCCTTTTCCCTCTCAGATGCCTCCCTGCACTTATTTTTCTCTGCATATTTTATTATGTCTTTGAGTGACTGGGATGAAACCCAACATCCTTAGCACAATCTGTAAAGGCCTTCCTTCACTATCTTTTTGGACCAACCTTTCCAGCCTTGTCTTGTAATACCATATGCTGATACTCTGAATTTCTCCCATTTTCCTGGACACACCACATCCTTGCATAAAATAAGATAATATGCCTTTGCACATGCTCCATCCTTTTGCCCAAAGTTTCTCCTATCCTCACCATCCTCTTCTGGAAAATTTCTATACATCCTCCCAAACCCAATGGAAATGTTGCCTTCTCAATGAAATGTCTTTGATTTTCTAAGACACAAATCTCTGCTCTTGTCCCACCGCACAGCAATCCTAGTGGTGATGACAAGGGCTACAACTCCTTCAGGGGTCAGCACTTTGTGGGGCACACTATACACACTCAATAAATATTTGCCAGATTTATGTCTTCTATCTTTTCGTAGTAAACGCAGTAATAAACTCCAAATGTTTCTTATAATAATTGCCACTTAAAAAGGAAAATAAACAAGGTCATGAGTCAACGGGTACCCTGGTGGAGTTAACCTTCCAAAGGGACCTGAATAGAAAGACAGATACCTAGAGAAGACAGAGGGATGAAGACAATGCAGATGATTTCCTCCAGTTATCATTCTCTCATCTGGGCACATGATAGGGAGCAAAGAACAAGCCACTGGCAGCTGACTTCTGATGAAGCCCAGGAGGCTAGGACTGTCAAGTCCTGGCTGCTAAAGGGTCTTTCCGCTGTCTAATCAGGAGAGCAGATGGCAGAGCTGGTGTTTAAGCAACTCAACTACCGCGCAGCAGGACGCCTGCCAAAGGATGTGTTCAGCAAATGTGTGTTGTCATGGTTGCCATGCGCCCCAGAAGGGAAGGTTACATCCACCCTGGAGACAGGCCACCTGAGCCCAGCTGACAAAGGCAGACCTGACTTCAGGAATTAGCTTTGGATCTTCTCCAGCACGTGAACAGACTCCACCGAGGCCCTGGTATTCTACACGAAACACTCAGGCTTGGAAAAGGTTCAAAGCAGCCGGAGCAGTATCCCACCAGTGTCTAAAAAAACCAGTAAAAGCTCCTGTGGATAATTCCATTCTAAAAAGCACAGTTTTCCTCTGTCCCTGGCAGGAAGAAGTAAGTGTAAAATTAAACTAGCTGACTTGTTTTGTGCAATTATATAATACAGACTTTTGGTGTTAGAAAACACCTGCCAAAGACTGATTTTAGTTTTATGTAATTAGTTTTTTCAGTGTGGTTCTAAAGAACAGCTTCCTATGAAGGTTAATCTTGATTATTTTTTATAATAAATCCATATCATCAAAATAAATGTTCATAGCAATGTGTATTATTTTCTTTCCTATGGCAGAAGGCCACCTCTCCTTTTGCTTTATTAGTATCAAATATTAGTATTTGTATCAAATATTAATATTAGTATCAAATCGTCTAAAAGTGATACCAAGTTACCAGGCTAAAAGAAGATAGTATTGAGGGTTGAGCAGAATAAGCCAGAAGATTGCATTATTTAATAGATTTAGATTGTCACCTACTGCGTCACAAAATTTTCTCCTCATAAACTGAATTTTAGAATACAGTGATTAAGTTCAGAAAGGTTTTTTTTAAACGGAGATACAATTGACATACAGCATCTTGCTGTTTTCAGGTGTATAACATGATGAGTTGGTGTTTGTGTACCCCGTGAAATGATCGCTACAAGAAGTCCAGTTAACGTCCATCACCACGCATCGCTACAGTGTTTTTTCTTGTGATGAGAACTTTTCAGATCTGCTCTCTTAGCAGTTTTCATATATGCAGTATAGTACTATTAACAACAGTTGCCATTCTGTACATAATATCATATAACTTCTTTGTTCTATAACTGGAAATTTGTACATTTTGACCCCCCTTCACCCATTTTATTTCTGCCCACTATACCTTTGGCAAACATCAATCTGTTCTCTGTATCTATGACTTTGGGGGATTCTTTTTTTTTTTTTGTCTTGTGGGGGTTAGATTCCACAGATAAATGAGATCATATTGTAGCTTGCTTTCTCTGACTGATTTCACTTAGCATAATGCCATAAAGGACCATCCATGAGATCACAAATGGCAAGATTTCCTTCATTTTTATGGTTGAAAAACACATATGCATCATATTTTCTTTAACCACTTATCAATTGATGGACAGTGAGGCTGTTCTGTATCTTGGCTATTGTCAATAATGCAGAAATGAGCACTAAGAGTGCACATATATTTGGGGCTAGTGTTTTTGTTTTCTTTGGATAAACACGCAGCAGTGGAATTGCTGGATTGTGTGGTAGTTCTGTGTTTAGGTTTTTAAGGAACACCCATACTATTTTGCATAGTGGCTGCACCAATTCGTATTTCCCCCCATAGCGTACAAGTGTTGCCTTTTCTTCACATCCTTGCTAGCACTTGCTATTTCTTGTCTTTTTGATGATAATCATTCTAACAGGCGTGAGGGGATGTCTCATGGTTTTGACTTGCATTTTCTTTAGGATTACTGACATCGAGTACCTTTTTATGCACTTGTTGGCCTTTGTAAGTCTTCTCTGGAAAAACGTTCATTCAGATCCTCTGCCCCTTTTTAATTAGATTATTTGCCTTTTCACTATTGACTTTATATTTTGGATACTAATGCCTTATTAGATGTGTGATTTGCAAATATCTCCTCCCACTCTGTAGGTTGACTTTTCCTTCTGCAGATGGTTCCCCTTGCTGAGCAAAAGCTTTCCAGTTTGAGGTAGTCCAACTTGTCTATTTCTACAATCAAGGGATTTTTTAATAAGACTCCAGATTAAATCCCAGGATCTCCACTTACAAATTAATTTAACTTCGACAAAAACTCTTTAAGACTCAGTTTCCTTATCTGTAAATTGTGTATAATAATGTGTACAGTGTTGTTGGAAAGATGGCATGAAATGATATGAGTCTAGAATTTTGTTTAATGCATGACAGGAATTCAATAAATAGCAATCATTTACTTGTTTTTTGTTATTATTATTATTATTATTATTACTGAACTCCCCAAGAACATTTATAACTAGAATCTATTTCAAGCTCTCAAAATCTGGTTCCAAACATTTTCCATCCACAGTCAATAAACAATAAAAGGTACATGCAGATCAACAAGTCTCACAATTGTTTTGGGGTAATGTCACCATAAAGGAATGTAATAAAAGGGGGTCTCATATAAAACAGTGGGATGAAAAACTCAGTTGTGTAAACTATTGAAAAGTTGAGATACTTGAGGACTTTCCAGACAATAAAAGTTCTTAGCTAAGTTGTAGAATGGCTAAAGTATTCTTTATTATGGGAGATTTAGCAAGCTTTTAACTAGGACTCTGAAGAGTCAGAAAGGGACAGTTAGTGAAAAACTTTGTTGATGAAAATTGAGTTGATAGTTGATTATTTTTCTGGGACACATGGATATTTAATTACTCAGCAGGAAAAATATTTGAGAAAGACTCATATGGTGAGAGTAATTGAGAAATATAATTAGTTGATCAAAATGTCAGTTAAAATTTCATCAATAGGAGGGAGCTCCTACTTGAATGGGATTTAACCCAGATAGGATCCAAGGATGTTTAAACACAGATGGGTTAACTAAAGAATCATCACTGCAGCAGTCAATGAAAATTACTTTATTTTGTACATTATTATCTTAGTAAATATGAGAAAACTCCAGGAGATAGTGGAGGACAGAGGAGCCTGGAGTGCTGCAGTCCATGGGGTCGCAGAGAATTGGACAAGGCAACAGCAACGTAGTAAAATTATCAACAGATCAAAGCGCCACTCCTACCTAGCTGCTCCTAGAAAGACATCTCTGTAGTGAAGTTCATGCTCATGAAATAAAGCAGCTATACTATTTTTTTATAAAGTTCTACCATGGAAAAGGGTCATGGGTTATGTAATATTTTTGTTTGTTTAACTTATGAGGATAAACCCAATGCATCTTTCAGGATCCCAGAAGGAAATTGGGATGTACAAATAATTTAGCCGAAGAGCATTTAATGAGGGCCCCATTTACAGAAGTATGAACAGCATTAAGTAAAGCAACAGACCTGATGAAGAACCCAAGTGCTGGCAGAAAGAGGAAGCTGTTACCACGTTTGAGTTTAACGTATACAGAGTCCAACAAAAGATGTAGTCATGGAAAAGGGACCAAGAGGAATTCAAGGTCTGCCTAAGGGGCACCTCGGAACGAAGGGAGCAGAGAAAATAAATACCGCTGTTTCCTGCCTCCCGAAGATTTCCTGCTCTACTCTCCTTCTGACTGATGTCAGGGGGCAAAGCACTTGAAGTCAGACCGTAAAGGCATTTGAGTGGTGCAGTTTGTTAGGTTTGCCCACAGCAGACCAGAGAAGGAGAGCCGGAATCTGGAAAGGAAAACAGAAAGTAACGACCCCAGTCAGCCACAAATCAGACGATTCCTTACATTCTGCTGGGACTCCATTTATTGTGTGTCTTCAGAACAAGAGAATAAGGATGATGGTAATCCTCCTTCAATCCTAAGGGGAGAGAAATCACACCAGTAACAAGCTCTGCGGAGAAGGTTGTAGCACTGGGGTTAAACTGGTGGGCTCAGCCGCACATTAAATCCTGTCTCGGCTACTTATTTGCTGTGTGAGCATGGGCCGTTAATCCCTCCAAACCTCAGCCTTCTCAGCTAGAAAAGGAAGAGAAAAATATCTCTATCTTGCAGGGTTGTAAGAAATAAATGAGATAATGCTTCTTACGTGTTTAGCATGGCTTCCCTGGTTGCTCAGGCAGTAAAGAATCCACCTGCAATTCAGGAGACCCAGTTTCATCTTTAGATGCCTGAGCAGGAAGATCCCCAGGAGAAGGGAATGGCAACCCACTCCACCCTTCTTGCCTGGGAAATCCCATGAACAATGCAGCCTGGCGGCCTCAGCTCATGGGGTCAAGTCAGACCCAACTGAGGAACTAAACAGGCACACACAGAGCCTTGCAAATTAAAATATTTATTTCTTCTTGTTTTCAACAAACCTGTATAAGTCACGGATGTTTCATTTAGCTTAATTTCAGAAATGCATTTGGAAAGACATTGTCAGTTGCTTTCTTTTCTGAAATCAACTGCAGTGACCTTCTTACAGTGGGACTGTCTTCCTTCTATAATAGTATGGGGAGAATACCAATTACCTCTGCTCCACTGTTATTATCCAAGCTCCAGTCTCCTCTGTAGTTAGAAAATCCGCTGAGACCTCTTTGGGCAGAGCATGCAGTGAAGCCTATTTTTCTCAGCCTCTGTGTGGTTAGGTGCAGTCATAGGACCAAGTCCTTGCCAGAGAGATGTGAGCGTAAGTAATGCAACAGCTCCCAAGCCACACTCTTAAATTAGGCAGATTGTCTTATACTTTCTCTTTTAGATAAGCTGGGAACCACGGAGTGAGGCCCACCCTGAAGGGAGGTGCAGTAAGTTAGAAGAATCGCTAATGGAGAAGAGACAGTCTGTACGCCTGCCCTACCTCCAACTCTGACTTCTTTGAGAGACAAATTTACATCGTCTACCTTGTTTAAAAGAATAGCCTATGCATGATTTGGACTTCCCAAGTGGCGCTAGTGGTAATGAACCTGCCTGCCAATTCAGGAGATGTAAGAGACACGGGTTCAATCACTGGATCAAGAAGATCTCCTGGAGGAGGGCACGTCAACCCACTCCAGTATTCTTGCCTGGAGAATCCAATGGACAGAGGAGTCTGGAAGCCTCCATGGACCTCATAGTCCATGAGGTCGCAAAGAGAAGGACACGACTGAGTGACTTAGCATGCACACACAAGCATGATTCACATAGATGATTGAAAAATAGATATATAGATTGATATAGACATACAGATATGTATGCATATATATGCATATATATGTATAGACAGAAAGAGAGAGAGAGGTTTATGTTGAGGTAAGCTAGAGATAGAGACAAAGAGAGAGGATGAGGAAGACATCAGAGAGAGTGACTTAGAAATCACCACAAATTCTTGGGTACTGCCCAAAACTTGTTATTTTTTTGTTGTGGCTTTTAGCTACAAGATTTAGGGGAAAAAAGTAAAGTAGAGTGACAATAATAACCTTATCCGGAGAGAATTATTGTAGCTATTTTTAGGCTCTTTTCCTCCATTTCACCATAGACTTTTCTTGCCGGGACTATCTCCTGTTCCAGAAAAGCAAATTGAGGCCCTGATTTTGAAGGCAGGTTCAAGAAGGATGAATCAACTCAGGTCTCCACATCAGGACTGAGAACAAAGCTTGGTAGTCCTTTATCATCTCCTTTTTTTCTGGCCTCTGTGACCTCCAACGAGACCGAGCTTACAGTTTTCTCAGAGAACAAGGCTTCTGTGATTCACCTCCTGGCTGTTTCAGTGGGTAGGACTACGCCAGGAGGGCAGTTCCCCAGGGATGTGGGAGGAAGGAGTGAGCGCAGTGACACTGCGGCAGAGCCTAGCAGCCTCCTCTCTAGGCTTAATGAGCATGTGCTCTGCAAGCATCGCTTTTTAAATCTGCACTGCTTCCCTGCAAACTGTCTTTTAAAACCCTAGTTGTAAAAACAGAGAACCTAAGACTCAAAGGAATTGCAAAAGTATTATGAGCACCTGTTCAAGGTCACCCTACAACTAACAGTTGGCACGGTCAAGATTGCAACCTAAATCTCTGTGTGTTAGTGGCTCAGTCCTGTCTGACTCTTTGCAACCCCTGAACTGTAGCCCGCCAGGCTCCTCTGTCCATGGGATTCTCCAGGCAAGAGTACTGGAGCGGGCAGCCAATCTCTTCTTCAGGGTACCTTCCCAACCCAGGGATCGAACCTGGTTCTCTTGCATTGCTGACAGAATCTTTACCATCTGGGAGGTCTAATTTAAGTCTACCTAGCTCCAAAGTCTATGCTCTTCTTCACCAAACTTCACTTTTTTTCACTTATAAATATATACATATATATGCTTCAAAAATAATAACTACCTTTAAGGGATACTATGAGGATAAAGCATGATACTAATGCACATTGTTACTGTTTAATAGAAAGTGATTAATAATAATATCTGTTAATATTAATATATTATTTATTAGTAATTGCTATTACTATTATTATTGCACTAAACACTATAAAAGCAATATATGATAAATTTTATCTAATGTTAACTGATAGTAGATAGTAAAGAACATAGATCTTAGACCTCATCATTTCTGAAGCCTCACGGAGTGTTTCAGCATTTCATTTATGCCCTCAGTGCAGGGAAACTTATGCTGTAAAGTTCTGACCTGTGCATCTGTATTTCCCTTCCTGTGAAGCAAAAGCAAATAGATTGAAATAGAGGTCATTTGTTAAAGGACCTAGGCTCTAGGGACTGCTTCAGGGACTCTAGAGAGCAAACATATAGTCTCTTGTTTAAAATGTGGGCTAATCCATGAAATGATCATTTATCTTCCACCCATTTAATAAGGCAAAGTACAGTCACAGATAAAAGATAATATACTAAATAATAAGATAAAATAAATTAAGAGAAATGAAAGCATACCTAAAAGAGTAAAAGGTAAAATTTAAAAGTAGATTCCAAGAATAAAAAAAAAGTTTAATGTACTCATTGAAAACTGGATGAAACTAAGCGAATAAAAACTAGGAAAAATATACTAGTGAAATAAAATATTATAACCAAAGTCACAGTAGACTAAGAAAAGTAACATAAAGAAAGCCCAGAAACATTCTAAAAATAAAACAAAAAATATTTGAAAATATAAAATTAACCAGTTAAGACATTATGAGGTGTGAAAATAATGTCAAGGAATTTTATTAGAATATATAAATGAGGCTGCTTCTAAGACCCAAAGCATAAATTCTTATCTGGAAACTATCCAGGCTTTCAAGGCCAATTACTTAGTTACTAAACTATAAATGACATCACCAAGCAGACAGGTACTCACATCAACATTCTAGCAGTTGATCTTGACTCCTTACTCATCACCCCACATCCAAGCAATCAGGAAGTCCTATTTATTCACCTGCAATGTTTATTTTGAAACCATTCATTTCTCGTCACGTCTACTGCTAGCATTCTGTTTCAAAGGTCCACTATTTCTGAGGTTTTATTCTTGCTCTCCATGAATCTCTACTCCATGCAGAGATCAGAGTAACCTCTTACAAAGTCAGAATGGTCACCTATCTGCCATTCCCTGATTAAAAGCAGTGACCACCTTTGTCTTCCATTTATGCCGAAGCCTCTCACCATGATCTAGAGGGCCCTGTGCAGCGTGTCTCCTCCTAATTCTCTGAACCACTTTGACAGCCTCACTTCTGTGTCAAGCTCGTGACCATCCCATTGGTTTTTCCTTCAATTTTCTTATAGCACCCAAAACATGCCAGCTCTTTCCTGCCTCAGAGCATCAGCTTGAATGCAGAAAAGCTCTACAGTCAGAATTCACAGCTCCAGGGTGGCTTTTATGGTGGCCTCATTGCACTGTGCCAAGTCTTAGCTTCCAGTCTCAGATCCTAAAACAGACCTCCTCTGATCACCCAAACTAAATAAACCCTTTTTCTAATTACTCTCAATCTTAGACCCTGTGAACTTCATACCAGTTGTCTGTCTGTAATTTAGCATCTGCTCCTAATATCTGCCTGCCCCTCTCCCCCAGTAGAATGTAAGCTCCATGAGACAGGACGACAGCTATGTAATTCAGCCTGGCGGGGAGCCGGACGCATCAGTGTCTCCTAAATACTTCTGAGCGAAAGACCATGCTGGGGGCCTCCTTTTCAAAGCTTTGGCCTCCCCGATAGATGAAAATCCTTCACATCAGAACCAAGGAACAGAAAGCAAGATGGGCAGTCCCGGGGCCCGTCCCCTTCCCCTGGCATCTCGTGTCCCACGTGTACGGTCCCCCACAGACAGCAGGGGAGGAGGACTCGTACGGCGGGAGCAAACGCCGCAGCCTGGCTCCTTGAAGCCTGTAATTTGCAGTCTGGTCACAGTCTCCCTTCCTGCAGCGACTCTTTGTTCTTGAACAACATAAGGCTGAACACCACGGCATTGCCGTTAGCGCCACTTATTATGGCTCAACATAAGAAACACCCATCGGTCCGCAGGAAAGAGGACGTATAATTAAAGCTGAAGCACGCGCTACAAATAATAAAATGCACCCAACCAAAGTCTCAGAGGTTATTGCAGGATAAAAGTATATTTTTAAATTAAGTTTTTAAGTAAATTAGGATTAAATTTTAAAATTTAACTGAATTAAAGAAAGTATCTCAGAGATTAAACTGTCATTTAATACAGCTCTCATTTACATCAGACCGTAAGTATCAGTACCTTTATTTCCTGTGAGACCAAAATAAACTATCATCTCTTTGCTCCGGTATTTACAAGGATTACAGAGGACAGGAAACAGAAAAAAGCATAGCATTGGTTCCCGTGGGCTGGCAGTGAGGCTCAAAATCAGCTAAAATACAAGAAGGATATTCAACACAAGCCCAAACAATTACAAGCAAACCATTCAGAAGTTTTCGGCAAGATGTATATACTGCTAAGAGTCTACATTTTGAAGAGTAAAAATAAATAGATTTCTTCTCCAGAAAAACGCCACATAAATCCAGATATCTCTCCTCACAGTGCAAAATAAATAACTGTCACTGATTCCTGACATCAGTGTTTTAAATCGGATCCTTTTCAAGAGTCAAAAACTCAGTGAAGGGAATAAGCTGGCCCCTTTGCAAAGTCTAGCGTCAAGCTTCATGTCAAACCACCCTCCACTGAATCCTGATGCTCCTTAGCCCTTGCTCAAGGTGAATCCAGAAACTGAGCAATAAGCAAGACGACTTTATTTGGGGCAAGCAAAGGAAGCAAAGTAGAGTCTCATTGCAAACACAGTTGACGGATGACACAAGAAGGTCACTTTGAAGGTAGTATAAAGGTATCCAGTAATCTCTGAGAAAGATGCAGGAATTAAATCGTAGAAGGAAAGAAATGCTTATAGCTATACACATAGTCCCTAGTATATGGCTGGAAAAAGTATGAATTGATGATATAGACCTCACCCTTCCCCCAACATGTTTTGGTAATAACCCCATCAGCATAGGCTGATACATCACAACAAGTTAAAAAGTGTACATTAAATAGAAGTTCATCTCCAGCACCATCTGATATCCAGCCATCTTAGGAATTTAGTGGACTTGTTTACTGACTGATGCTTACCAGCTAATGAGCCAAACACATACTTTGGATGGTGTAAGAGTTTGTCTGCTGCTTGGGAGTTAGTGAATTGACGCTATTCTCTTAATTCAGTGTATGATGATTTTATACAAACTTTTAAAATTTTCTAGCAATTGCTCCAAGCAAGATACCTTTAAAGGGTGAAAGCTGTCTTGGGGAGAAGTCCCAATTTGGGGGTATCTTGAGGGAAAAAAGTGGGCCTGGGGCAGGGATAGGAGTCGAAGCTCAGGAGAGCAGAGGAGAATGGCTTCACTGCTCTGTAGGAAACAAAGAATTTGCCCTTTCAAAGAGAGAGGAGAGGACATTTATGCTGCTTTCAGGTCTTGGCGATTGTAAATACTGCTGCAATGAACACTGGGGTGTATGTATCGTTTGGAATATGGTTTTCTCCAGATATATGCCCAGAAATGGGATTGCAGGATCATAGGGTAGCTCTATTGGTTTTTTAAGGAACTTCCACACAGTACAGGCTGCATCAATTTACATTCCACCAACAGTGTAGAAGGATTTTCTCCACATCCTCTCCGTTTATTGTTTGTAGATTTTTTTGATGATGGCTATTCTGACCTATGTGAGGTGATGTATCATTGTGGTTTTGAGTTGTACTTCTCTAATAATTTAGTGATGTTGAGCATCTTTTCACGTGTTTTTTAACCATCTAAGTGTCTTGTTTGGGGGCCTTCCCGTCTCAATGGTAAAGAATCTGCCTGCCAATGCAGGAGACACAGGAGATCCCAGTTCAATCTCTGGGTTGGGAAGATCCCTGGAGGAGGAAATGGTTACCCACTCAGTATTATTGCCTGGAATATTCCATTGACAGAGGAGCCTGGAGGGCTACAGTTCACACAAAGAGTCGGACATGACTGAACAACTGAACACATGTCTTCTTTGGAAAAATGTCTATTTAGATCTGCTCATTTTTTGACTGGGTTGTTCTTTCTTTTTTTTTTTTTAATTGTGCTGCATGAGTTGTTTGTATATTTTGGAGATTAATCCCTTATTGATTGCTTCATTTTCAAATATTTTCTCCCATTTTGTCTTCTCGTTTTGTTTACAGTTTCCTTTGTTGTGCAAAGGAATTTAAAAAGATACATGTGCCCAAAATCTACTAGTTTGCTAAGCATTTTTAAAGCATTTTTTAAACCAATTTGTAAAATTTATTTGCAACATACAAAATTGAACCCATGACTACAGGTAGGAAAAATAAAGGTGAAAAATGTTTTTCTTCAGTTTAAACTTATGTTTTCAGAGATAATTATTTCTTTCCTGCCTTATGAAAGAGGCAGAAAGCACATGTAATGTTTAGAATGGAAGATTTCCTTTTGGAAAAAGGAAAGAGTCTTGTCAAGAGAATACACTGGTCATAGTAAACACCCTCTTCCACCAACACAAGAGATGACTCTACACATGGACGTCACCAGATGTTCAATACTGAAATCAGACTGACTACATTCTTTGCACCCAAAGATGCAAAGAATGGCTCTATAGAATTAGCAAAAACAAGACCAGGAGCTGCCTGTGGCTCAGATCATGAACTTCTTGTTGCAAAATTCAGACTTAAATTGAAGTAAGTAGGGAAAACCACTAGACCATTCAAGTATGACCTGAATGGAATCCCTTATGATTATACAGTGGAAGTGCAAAATAGATTCAAAGGATTATATCTGATAGACAGAGTGCCTGATGAACTATGGACGGAGGTTCATGACACTATACAGGAGGCAGTGATCAAAACTGTCTCCAAGAAAAAGAAATACAGAAAAGCAAAATGGTTGTTTGAGGAGGACTTACAGATAGCTGAGAAAAGAAGAGAAGCTAAAAGCAAAGGAGAAAAGGAAAGATATACCCATATGAATGCAGAGTTCCAAAGAATAACAAGGAGAGATAAGAAAGCCTTCCTCAGTGATCAATGCAAAGAAACAGAAGAAAACAACAGAATGGGAAAGACTAGAGATCTCTTCAAGAAAATTAGAGATACCAAGGGAACATTTCATGCAAAGATGGGCACAGTAAAGGACAGAATATATGTGGACCTAACTGAAGCAGAAGACATTAAGAAGAGGTGGCAAGAATACACAGAAAACTATGCAAAAAGATCTTAATGACCCAGATAATCAAGATGGTATAATCACTCACCTAGAGTCAGACATCCTGGAATGTGAAGTCAAGGGGGCCTTAGGAAGCATCACTACGAACAAAGCTAGTGGAGGTGATGAAATTCCAGTTGAGCTATTTCAAATCTAAAAGGTGATGCTGTGAAAATGCTGCAATAAAGATGCCAGCAAATCTGGAAAACTCAGCAGTGGCCACAGGACTGGAAAAGTTCAGTTTTCATTTCAATCCTAAAGAAAGGCAATGCCAAAGAATGTTCAAACTATTGCACAATTGCACTCATCTCACAGGCAAGCAAAGTAATGCTCAAAATGCTCCATGAACCAAGAGCTTCCAGATGTTCAACTGGATTTAGAAAAGGCAGAGGAACCAGAGATCAGATTGCCAACATCCATTGGATCATAGAAAAAAGCAAGAGAGTTCCAGAAAAACACCTACTTCTGCCTTATTGACCACACCAAAGCCTTTGACTGTGTGGATCACAACAAACTGTGGAAAACTCTCAAAGAGATGGGGATACTGGACCACCTTATCCTCCTCCTGAGAAATCTGTATGCAGGTCAAGAAGCAACAATTAGAACTGGACATGGAACAACAGACTGGTTTCAAATTGGAAAAGGAATACTTCAACGCTGTATATTGTCACCCACTTATTTTACTTTTATGCAGAGTATATCATGCAAAATGCCAGACTGGATGAAGCACCAGCTGGAATAAACATTGCCGGGAGAAATATCAATAACCTCAGACATGCAGATGACACCACTCTTATGTCAGAAAGTGAAGAACTGAAGAGCCTCTCGATGAAAGTGAAAAAGGAGAGTGAAAAAGCTGGCTTAAAACTCAACATTCAGAAACTAAGATCATGCCTTCTGATTCCATCAGTTCATGGCAAATAGATGGGGAAACAATGGAAATAGTGACAGACTTTATTTTCTTGGGCTCCAAAATCACTGCAGATGGTGATTACAGCCATGAAATCAAAAGACACTTGCTCCTTGGAAGAAACATATGACCAACCTAGACAGCATATTAAAAAGCAGAGACATTACTTTGCCAACAAAGGTCCATCTAGTCAAAGCTATGGTTTTTCCAGTAGTCGTGTATGTATCTGAGAGCTGGACCATAAAAAAGCTGAGCACCGAAGAATTGATGCTGTTGAACTGTAGTATTGGAGAAGACTCTTGAGAGTCTCTTGGACTGCAAGGAAATCTAACTAGTCAATCCTAAAGAAAATCAGTCCTGAATATTAATTGGAAGGACTGATGCTGAAGTTGAAGCTCCAATACTATGGCTACCTGATGCGAAGAACTGACTTATTTGAAAAGACCCTGATGCTGGGAAAGATTGAAGGAGGGAGGAGAAAGGGGATGACAGAGGAGGAGATGGTTGGATGGCATCACAAGTCGATGAACATGAGTTTGAGCAAGCTCTGGGAGTTGGCGATGGACAGGGAAGCCGCACGTGCTACAATCCATGGGTTTGCAGAGTCGGACACAACTGAGTGACTGAACAGAACTGAACTGATATTTCGCCTCGCCACTTCTGCTTGGATCTTTGGGTAGGTTTCCTAATCTCTTACATTCCCAGTCTTTTTATTTTTAAAAGGGAAATAATAGTATCTACCTCATAAAGCTTGGAGGATTTAGTGAGATCTTGCATGGGAAGCAGTCACCACTGCCTGTCACAAAGGGCTCGATAAATGTAAGATTTTTAAAAAGTAATAACTCTCTCTTATTTTATATTTATATTTTATAAGTTTTATATTCACATATGGTGAGGCCAAGTAGTAGACAATTAACATGCGACAGCATGCATGCATGCTTTGGAGAAGGCAATGGCAGCCCACTCCAGTGTTCTTGCCTGGAGAACCCCAGGGACGGGGGAGCCTGGCGGGCTGCCGGCTATGGGGTCGCACAGAGTCGGACACGACTGCAGCGGCTTAGCAGCAGCAGCAGCAGCACACAGTCAGTTGTGTCTGACTCTCTGTGACCCCACGGGCTCCTCTGTCATGGGAGTCTCCAGGCCAGAACCCTGGAGTGGATTGCCATTCCCTTCTCCAGGGGATCTTCCCGACCCGGGGATCGAACCCGGGTCTTCTGCACTGCTGGCAGGTTCTTTGCCATCCGAGCCACGAGGGGAGCTCTTCCGGCAACTATCCTGAGATTCTCAAGAGGAAGGAGCATCAGATCACGCCTGGACCAAACAGCGAGTGCAGGCTTCGACCAACAAACACGGGCAGAAGGCTTTCTCGCGGCTTCCACAGGAACGGCGAAGCAGCGGGAGCAGGCTCGGAACTGGCTGGCTTCAATGGCTGTGGTGGACTCGGGGAAAAGGGCTATCTAGTGGCCTCTGTCTGGGGGCTGGAGGCCCTGGGTGAGAGAGAAGACGGCTGAGGGCACGGCCTCAGGGTCACTGTCTGCATGTGAGTGGCTCTCTCCAGGAATTAACTCTCTCAAGAAGGGCACTCCTTCCAGGGTCAGCAAGGCCCCAGGTGTCAAAGCTTCAGAAAATACAGAAAAATAAGACTTTTTTAAAATACATCTTCAGCTACACGTTTGATTCTCTTCTGCCACAAATTTCAGTAGGAGGTTGAACATTTGCCAGGAAATGGCCTGTATAAATAGAACACAATGTTTCTGTTCATTAAAATTGCAATTTCCAGATCTACTCTGTAATCAATAATAACCATTACCATAAAAGTATCAGGATAAGAGGCACATCTTAAATTTACACAATGTTATATGCAAATATAATTCCACTTTTTTAATTAAAAAAGACCACACAGTCTGCAGCTTGCCAGGTTATATATATCCACTAACCCATCCAGAGACATAGAGAACTCTATACGTCATTCATTTGCTCAACAAATTGGCAAAATGGCTACAGACCAAGTATGATAAGAGACTGAACTAAACTGAACTAATGTAGTGGGAACTGTGCTAGGAAAAGGAGGAGAGATAAACAATATGCAGGGAGTAGAATCGAGAGTACTTGGGGTCTAAGAGACAGTGACCAGGGATGCCCATCCCGTTGTGAGGAAAGATCAAGAGAGGAATATACGTGCATAGTATAAAACAGTCAGTTTTATTCATATGTTTGTTTTATTAGTATAAAATATTAATTTATAAAATTTGCAATAGTTACTGGAGTTTATTTTTTATAGTCAGTATGTTATTTCACCATCTTTCATAATTGCTATTTTGAGGCTACATTACAGAATCATCCTCAAAACACTAATAATTAAAGATGACAACTCTCCATAGTAAATCTAGTAAAAGTATAGAATTTATGGTTTTGCTGTCTAAATTCACAACAAAGAGAATACTTGACAATTTTTAAGGGAAAAAAAGCTTAGTCACAGGCAAATCTGTTATTTTACTGGGGTTATAAAGATACAGCCTCTAAATACATAGATTATTAGTCAAGACTTCTTCACTGTGCAAACCAAAGGGCCCCCCTATCAAAAGTCACAAGTTGGAAAAAACTAAGACAATTTATTCTCTAAGTAACTTTAGGTCAAAGTTAAAGATGATTTATCAGGATTATAAAATAGCACTGAATGTAGTAAATTTATGCCTCCGCTTTGTTCCCTGTCATTTCGTAACCAAAGATATTTCTACCCTGCCGTAATGTGTATTTTTAATCAGACAGTATTAGCCACAGCAGAGCAAACCACAAGTCACAAGGACAGATGACTATAATTCTATTTATGTTAGAGATAGAGCTCTGTGACATTGCATATAAAGCAGGATTTATAAATCAAATTAAATTTCTACTTCACTTCCATAATAGTTTTGCTTCTAATGAAATCATTTTCACCCTAAATCTCAACTTCAAAAACATATTTTAAAAAATACATAATTTTTTTTCTACAGTGTTCTAAAGTAATATCACTAGTCTGAAAAAATAGCATCCATTTATTGATTACATGCTGCCTATGATAGAGTAGCATGGTGAAGAACCCTGAACGCTTCAGGATGTTTATATGGGAGGAGTTCTCTGTTAAGATTAAACAATACCAGGTAAATCCTGGTATTGTCTGACATCTGTCCTGGGCAAAACCATCTGTCATGGTTTTGCTTTACACAACTTCTAAGCTCTCAGACTAAAGGAGAGCTTATCTTGAGCTGACTGACCCTCCAATTTCTCAGATAAACTGTTCACTCTGCACATCGCCTGAGAAGAGAACTGCCAAAAATCTAAAATATTTCCTAATTTACCAATTCATTTTATTGATCTAAAGCGTGACATGCATATACTTCATGTTCTATTTAAAGTAGTAAATGTGCTTGCATTTTAGGAAGATTTGCACTATATGTGGCTTACCTCAATGCCACTCGATTCAGCTGTGCCCATAGGATTATATAGACACTGCTTGCAATGAGGATGTGGTAAACTAGGGACTCCTAGTGGCTGGTACAAAACTGTGCAAACATATATTTCCAGCAAAGTCAGAAAGAATGAGAAAAATAGAATATACTATTTCTTACCCTTCTAAACAAAAAAGATTATTGCCACCAGAAGTATTTTTAAACAAATAATTTCTATATACGCTAGCAAAATACGTGTTTAAATAAACATTTTAAAACTCTTTATAATTTTTTTAATTTTTTTATTTTTTTTCATTTATTTTTATTAGTTGGAGGCTAATTACTTTACAATATTGTAGTGGTTTTTGTCATACATTGACATGAATCAGCCATGGATTTATAACTCTTTATAATTAAAAGCACATTTCAAATTGTCCAAAGAAGAAAAACTCAAATTTATTGTTGCATATACTAAGCTACAAAAATAACTCAATTCTCCCACCTCTGGAATGTTGTCTTAAAAATATAATTCAACAGGAACAAAAGTCTATATTCACATTATTTATAAAGCAAACCTCAAAACTAGAAACTTCAATTTCCAACAAGAGGGAAATGTTTTAACAAATTCAAATGTGTCACCAATATGACATAATAAAATCATTCTCAGGTTTCATTACAAGTATTAGGGAAAGTAAAAAATGTTCTTGATAAAATATGCTTAACAAACACTGTAAAAATGGTCCGTTTAATGTGAATGACTCCATAAAAGGACATATATGCATGTATATATAAACTGGAAGACAAGATGAAACAAAGAACATGATTGCATTAAGGCAGTAATATTTTTCTTTTATTAAAGGCAATTTTTCTAGCATACTTTTAGGTTCACAGCAGAACTGAGAGGAAAGCACAGAGACGTCCCACATACTCCCCACACATTCACATGCATAGCCCATCTTGTTATCAACACCCCCCACCAGTATGGTACATTTGTTACAACTGAGGAGCTTATATTGATGCATCATTATCACCCAAAGTCCACAGGGTCCATGAGGATTTGCTTGTGGTGGTGTATGTTCTGTGAGTTTAGATAAATGTTTCATTATGATGTGTAACTTTCCCGGTGGCCCAATGGTAAAGAACTCACCTGCAAACGCAGGAGACATGGGTTCAGTCCCTGGGTTGGGAAGATCCCCTGGAGGAGGAGCATCCCACTGACAAAGGAGCCTGATGGGCTACAGTCCATGGGGTCACAGAGAGTTGGACATGACTGAGCGATTAACACACATAACAAACACACAACACAATGCTTGTTAGTAGAAAATAAATCATTGACAAGTAAAGCTCATGGTTCAGACGTTGACACAATAGGATAAGGCAGAATTCTGTACCCTCACTATATTTTCCCACTTTTTCAGCTCAAGTAGAGATGCATCAAGGAATTAATAACCTGGAGCCTAGAAAAAGCGAGAAGGAGACAGATAACAAAAAGACGAAGGGCGTGTTTCTGAGATGTTACAGAAGTGGCCTGCTCCCATTTGGTCGGGAGCATATTTCCAGCTCTTCCTTTAATTTCATGTATGTTTTACCTGTGACAGATAAAACACTCTTCAGTTGGAAGGAAGGAAAGGAAGGAAGATGAGAAGAAAGGAGGGAAGGAAAACACAGAGGGAGAAAGAAGGGAGGAAATCCCATCATTGATCAAAGGAAACTGCCATTTTCAAAGCTGAAATGCATTTAATATGTGTGATATTTGCTGAAAAAAGGAAAGGCAGGGGAAAATAACTCAGAAAAACTACCCTTTTATTATTCTTTTCCCCAAATTGGGAGTGCAATAAAGAAATGTAAGAAACTTTAAAAATAGATAAACCAAAAGAACCACTCACATTTTAACATCTTTATAAAAATATTTTAAAATGGTTTTAAGAAAACCATTTTAATTATATTTTATATTTTAGTAATCATAGTAAAACATGTGAATGTTTACCTCCTCCACCCACAATCACCTCACCTTAATATTCTGAATGTACTGATGGTATAGTATCAGTATCAGTCCACGGGTTCGCAAAAAGTCGGCCTGAGCTACTGAACAACAATGATACTATAAACCATCAGTCCCCAAGGTTTTTGGCAACAGGGACCAGTTTTGTGGAAGACAATTTTCCCACAGAGGGAGTGGGGAAGTTTCAGGATGACTCAAGTGCATTACATTCACTCTGACCTGATAGGAGATGGTGCCAGTCCATAGCCTGGGGGTTGGGGACTCCTGCTATAAACAACACAAAGTCATTTTCCTCAGCATGCTATTTGCCTGACCCAAGTTACTAAACCTTGGAAGCTTCTGAGTCCCAGTATAAAAAAAAAGGCTTTGAGGTCACTGAAGAAACAGCATGACCCACTATGAATGAATTGAGTACAATGTAAACAAATCTAATTTTCAACCCTTTTCAAAACTAATAACGGAATTCTAAGCAGAGAAATTGTGACCAGAGAGAACAATGAAAGTTACGAATCTGGGCAATAAAGTGTTGGCAATTTTCAAAAGTAGGAAAAATAACTGCAGCATAATATATCTTACATTGTAACACATAAAGCACAAAATCTCCTTCACTTAGTCATCTGTGTCATAATTAATTTGAAAGAGTGACTTTGTGGTGTGCAGAGAAATTGACATTTCAATAAAATGATTATCCCAGCTTTGACTTACAGCATTCCCCTTTCTCCTATTAATTATCAATCAAATTAATTATTTAGCTCTCTGAAAAGGACATTTGATCAGCTTCATTTTAATGCCAAGCCTATGGTTGTATTCCAGAATTTTTTTGGAAATAACCGTATGAATTTCTGAATAAGATGGTGACATAGACCCTCTATTCTCAAGGTCACTCCATCAGAAAGCTGACGTAGATATAGAGATAAATGGATTAGGAAAGAACAGAACCCTATGAACTCAAAAAGACTTTCCAAATAACTCCATCTTTCATTAGTCTTTTTTTCCTGATATCCTATAGCACTTATAATCTGAAAAAAAAGAAAACTATGTGTTCTCCATATATATACACGTGTTTTCACAGTCTTACAAGTTTCTGGTGTGCAACTATCATAGCTTATTTTACTACTAAATCTTCCAAAAGCCCTGGCAAAACACATAACAAGTTCTTACTCATTTATTAATTGGTCACTTCGAAAGTATTTAACTAATCAATGATGGGAAATTCAGGAAAAAATGGATCAAGTGTCTTTCTACAAAATTTAAAAAAAATAACAAACCCTCAATTATATTTTCATTCCTAATACTCTAATAAGTTATTATACTATGAATTGCAATGCATTTTAAATATATGTGCTTGAACCTAGGGAAAAAAATGATGAGAGAATATTTATTGTGAATAACCTCCCTTTAAGGTCAGTTCCACACCAACTGAAGTGAAAGAGTAGATAGGACTTAACAGTCTTCAAGAAAAAGCGATATTGTTGTTTTTATTGCATCCTCTGCCTAAGAAAGGACTGATATCTGCTGTCATTCTGCATCAGTGCTCTGGGTCAGTGACAGAATGGAATTGATTTATTTCTCATTTTTATTTGTGAAAATCTGAGAATGTAGCCCTTACCCTTTCTTCCCCAGGGACAAAATATAACAGCGTGGATCCAGGATTCTCAAGCAGAGTCCCCATGCCAACACACACTCTCCTCCACCCTGGCCCCTCAAGCCACCTTCTCACACACTTGGCTACTTGTGCGTAGCCACTCTTGACTCTCTTGACTCACTCAAGGGAAAGCTGAAACCTGAGGTTCGAAGGTCATTTCAAGCTCCAGAGCTCAGCGCACTCTGAACAATATGTGACGTCTGGGGAACCCAATGAGGATAACAGGAGGAAATCCCCTGCCCTCGGTGGGCCCCAGAGCCTTCGAGGGTTTCTGTCTGGAAACCTCAAAGAAAGATCATAAGGAGACTCAATGCAATCAGTGTGGAGTCAAGGTATATCTATATATATCAGAGAAAGCTAACCACTTACAGAGGTCTAAGCTAATCTGTTATTTCTTCAAGGAAAGCCCCATGAGTCCCTAGAGTTCTTCTTGCCCTGGATTTCATCACCTACATCTTTCTCAGAACTCAACTGAATCACATCTCATTAGAAGAAATCAAGATGTTCACAGGTTAGGCATAGCACTAGAGTTCTCTCTAGAAACCTCTTCTGCGAGGAACACGTGTGGCATGAAATTCTGGGTGTTCTGCCACCGCTCCTTATTGAAATCCTACTCACTTCACAAGCACAGCACAAACGCTGCCTCCTTATAGAAACTTCCTTCATTGCCCTGATGGACATGTGTCTTTCTTCTCCTTCTAAATAGACAGCGTTTCACCATTAACTGAGCACTTAGCACAACTAGCTTTCAATTCACTTCAGTCACTCAGTCGTGTCTGACTCTTTGCAACCCCATGGACTGCAGCAGGCCAGGCTTTCCTGTCCATTAGCAACTCCAGACGTTGCTCAAACTCATGTCCCTCCAGTCGGTGAGGCCATCCAACCATCCCATTCTCTGTCATCCCCTTCTCCTGCCCCCAATCTTTTCCAGCATCAGGGTCTTTTCCAATGAGTCAACTCTTCACATCAGGTGGCCAAAGTATTGGAGTTTCAGCTTCAGTATCAGTCCTTCCCATGAACACCCAGGACTGATCTCCTTCAGGATGGACTGGTTGGATCTCCTTGCTGTCCAAGGGACTTTCAAGAGTCTTCTCCAACACCACAGCTCAAAAGCATTAATTCTTGAGTACTCAACTTTCTTTGGACTTCCCTGGTGTCTCAGATGGTAGAGCATCTGTCTGCAATGCGGGCGACCTGGGTTCGATCCCTGGGTTGGGAAGATCCTCTGGAGAAGGAAATGGCAACCCACTCCAATACTCTTGCCTGGAGAATTCCATGGATGGAGGAGCCTGGTAGGCTACAGTTCATGGGGTTGCAAAGTGTTGGACACTACTGAGCGACTTCACTTTCTTTTCTTTCTTTCTTCAACTTTCTTTATAGTCCAACTCTCACATCCATACATAACTACTGGAAAAGCCATAGCTTGGACTAGAAGGACTTTGTCAGCAAAGTAATGTCTCTGCTTTTTAATATGTTGTCTAGGTTGATCATAGCTTTTCTTCCAAGGAGCAAGCTTCTTAATTTCATGTCTGTAGTCACCATCTGCAGTGATTTTGGAGCCCAAGAAAATAGTCAATCACTGTTTCCATTATTTCCCCATCTATTTGCCATGAAGTGATGGGACCAAATGCCATTATCTTAGTTTTTTGAATGTTGGGTTTTACACCAACATTTTCACTCTCCTCTTTCACTTTCATCAAGAGGCTCTTTAGTTTTTCTTCACTTTCTGCCATAAGGGCGGTGTCATCTGTGTATCTGAGGTTATTGATATTTCTCCCAGCAATCTTGATTCCAGCTTGTGCTTCATCCAGCCCGACATTTTGCATGATGTACTCTGCATATAAGTTAAATGAGCAAGGTGACAATATACATCTTGACATACTCTTTTTCCTATTTGGAACCAGGCTGTTGTTCTATGTCCAATTCTAACTGTTGCTTCTTGACGTGCATACAGATTTCACAGGAGGCGCGTAAGGTGGTCTGGTATTCTCCTCTGTTTCAGAATTTTCCACAGTCTGTTGTGATCCACACAGTTAAGGGCTTTAGAGTAGTCAATAAAACAGAAGTAGATGTTTTACTGGAACTCTCTTGCTTTTTCTATGATCCAGCGGATGATGACAATCTGATCCCTGGTTTCTCTGCCTTTTCTAAATCCAGCTTGGACATTTGGGAGTTTACAGTTCACAAACTGTTGAAGCCTGTCTTGCACAATTTTGAGCATTACTTTGCTAGCGTGGGAGATGAGGGCAATTGTGCATGTTAGATGAGTACGACTAGCTTAGAGTGATATCATATGCATCCATATGTACCCTCCCCCTCCCCCACAACACACACTCCTTAAATTTTGATTCTAGAAGGCAGGGGCTATGTCTGAAACATCTCTGAATCCTAACAGTGAACTCAGAGTTTGCCTAATGACGCATCCCCTTGTTCCTCCCAGGCTTGTCGGGGAATGGCTCTCACCGTAGCCTAGAGATGGTGCAAAGAGAAGCATCCAAGCCCGTCCCATCCGATTGTCACCCACCACTCCACCCTGTGCCTTAGCGATATTTCCCGAGAAATCCAAGTATGATCAAACTGCTAAAAAACTTTACACCTTTCTTTCTTTCTTAGTTTTACCAAGTCCTTCAGCTGAACTTTTTGTTTATTCAAATCTTTCAAGGGAGACCATAAGTAGAATGCAATAACAGGTATGGATGTGAGGGTTTGGTTTGGCATTCCAAAGAGAGAATGAAATCCCTCCCGTTTATACTATCCATCAGATGCCCACTAAGGAAGTCAAAGGAACTTCTAGGGAGCCACAGAGAACAACTTGATAACCGCTAATTCCTATTTTGTTGGCCATTCCACTCAACATGTGGGACCTTAGTTCTCCGACCAGAGACCGAACTCACACCGCCTGCATTGGAAGCGCAGAGTCTGAAACCCTGGGCCGCTGGGGAAGTCCTGATAATCATTAATTCTGATTCCGCCTCCACAGTCCCTGAGACAGGCCCCAAGAGTCTAAGAGGCGGGTTGAAGTTCACAACAAATGGACGAGAACTGGGAAACTTGTTGGTTTCCTGCAAGACTGGCCTCGATTACAGCCCAGAAAGGGGGCTAGTAATGAGCCCCTGACTTTAGCATTTCAGGACTTGTCGCTGAACAAGTGGTTTGCTTTATTTTATTCATTCTATTCATCCTTTGAATCTGATCCAGGGAATAAACACCATCAGGACCAAACATATGGTCATGTCATTAGTTTAATCTTTTATTTTAGAAAGAAAGGCATCTTGGGCTAAACTCAACCAAATCGGGAGTCCAAGGAGTGATGAAAACTAAACAAAACCGTAGCACAACGTATCACAATCCTACCTGAGCATAAGGAGGCATGCCACTGGCACTAGAAATATATACCTTGCCAAATCCTGTGTGAGATGTTCACTCGGTTGTAATCACATATGATGCCAAAGTAACAAACGAGATGTTTTTAGAAAAATAGGTCTTAAGAGCTAGAATCTCTCAGAGAAAATATACATGCACTTTCCATTAACTTTTTCCAGTGAAAACATAAACGAATGGTATTAATGTTTGATTCAGGATTTAGTTCATTAAGTTTTTGAATTATCAGGTTTAAACAGTTCCTCCTATTTCATGTCTAGAAATGAAATCTGGATTTGAAATATTACATGCAATCCATATATTTAAGATTTTAATTTCTAATTGAACACTAAAAAAGGATATAAAAAATGACTTCTATTTTCATTTATTTTCTTACACATTTAATATATTTTCTTATATTGTGAGAGCCCTCTGGTGGTTGAGGAGATACTAAATCTCTATATGCACAAGAGCAGATACAGAGTTCATTATCGACCAAAGTTTTCTTTACTGAGGTACTGATTTCAAGGTTTATTAAAAAGAGACATTAAATTTTCTATTAACTTTCACCTACTCATAGAATGGTATATTTTATTTTCATACATTTCTAGAATTTAAAAAAAATTTTAAATGCATATATTGAAAGTGGAAGTCACTCGGTCGTGTCCAACTCTTTGCAACCCCATGGACTATACAGTCGATGGAATTCTCCAGGCCAGAACACTGGAGTGGGTAGCAGCTCCCTTCTCCAGGGGATCTTCCCAACCCTGGTCTCCCACATTGCAGGAGGATTCTTTACCAGCCGAGCCACTAGGGAAGCCTTATGTCTTTTTAAATCCGAATAAGAAAACACTGGTCATGCACAACTACATTTTCTTTTCAATCAGATTAAGAATAGTTAGCAATTTATATCTAAATTGAGATGTAGATAAACTGGGTCCTGGAGTCCCTTATTAGGTAACATGTTCTATGTCTTCTTTTAACTTACACCCAAGTTGAAAATAAACACTATTTTGTACTTTTATGGAACCATGGTCCGAAGGACAAAATTTAAGACTCAGGATTTGACAAATACAAATAAATAAAGAGTGAAACTACCAGATATCTTATAAGTATCCTGCCACACAAAAAATTACAGAAGGAAAAACTAAAGTGGCAAAGTCCTAGGAAAATGTGACAATGGATTTTTAATTTGTAAAATGTGCAAAATGATAAAGCTGAGCTGAGGAGGACGCTATGGGACTTTCACAGGACAGACACCTTCCCCAGGCCATCCTCTGCCTGCCTCTTGTTTGTAGAAAAACTTCTTCAATCAAGCCTTCTTTGATTTCCAAAGGGCAAATTTAATCAGAGAAGTAAGAAAGTGAAGCACAAAGGCAAATAGTCAAGCAAGACAAAATAATAGTAGTTTATCCATAACAGAATGTCAAGGACCTTTAGTTCCTTCTCAAAGACTGTAGACAACATTCACTTTTTTTTTGGGGGGGGGGGGTTGTCATACATTGGCATGAATCAGCCATAGAGTTACACATACATTCTGAGTCATATCCTTGAACTGTTTTGCAGATACTGAAATCCACACCAGGTAAGTCAAAGTCAACTGACTGTTGACCACAAGCCTGTAGACCTCAGACGAGTTGGGACCAGAAGACTGGTGATGCTGACTCTCGAAATGCACTGGTTGCCTCACCATCAGCCAATAGAGGACGTCCATAGGCTCATCAGGCATCCTATGACCTTCACCCTTACTGTGTCCTTAGACACCCTTCCCTGAAAGCCACTGGTAAGTTCAGTTCTTCCAAGAATTAGCCACCCACACTCTTTGCTTGGCCCTGCAATAAATGCTGCACTTTCCTTCACCACAACCTGGTGTCAATATATCGGCTTTACCGCACGCAGGCGAGTAGACCTAAATTTGGTTCAGTAACAAAGCCAGGATACCTATTAAGGAAAGACTGTATGGGTTAAGCTGTTCCTTAGGTTTATAATTTAGGAATACTTAGTACCAGCATGCCTCAAAGTTCCCCTCTCTTTAATCGACTCTAAGTGTTGGAGTAAAGTTGAATTGTGCATAAACAGATTTCAAGGTACTTACTACTATATGACTTTTCATGTCATTGAATTAAGTTTAGCATCTGAAATATGAGATGAATAAATTATAATACTAATACTTCTGCATTTCTTTTGTGAGGTTAAGGCAGAAAAACCTTATCTGAAAAGGTATCAGATAAGGTATCAGAAAAACAAATCTGTGAGGTGAAAGGCAAAGATTTGGTCAACAGATCAAGGATATCACAAGATGTCACTGGAAGGTACAGGATGACTAAAGGGACAAGAGGATAGCATGTGACTCTGAAAACTTGAGCGGTATTTGATCTATTGGTTTCATTCCACACAGTTGTGCTTGAATGCCAAACCGCTCTACAAATATTTTGCAGGCTTGTGGAGTGCTAAAGTATAATTAACTAGCTCTAGTCAATCAACAGTATGCAATCCTCCAACATGAAAATATCACTGAGCCCTCACGACTCAGGCAGAAAGTCAGGGTTAGACAATGTTGAAGTTCTTCACCCTGGTGGATTGCAGGGGTCACTCTCCCCAGTTTGTTTATATCTCATTCAATGCACACCCTTTACAATGTGATGTAGGCAGCCCTCCCATCAACAGGTGGAGTCTGCTCTCTGCATCTTAAACCTAAGCCGGACAACGTCACTTGCTCTAGTCAACAGGACAAAAACAAACAAGACTCCATCCAGGCCTTGAAGTGGGCTTCAGCTTTAGGGCTGGCTTTCTTTCTCTGCTAGAAATCCCATTGCTGCCATTTAACATTCACCAGCTAGTCTGCTAGGAAAGAGGAAACCTGAGACGCCAATTTCCACATGTGTAACTGATGTCATCCTAGACCACCCACCTCTGGCCAACGGACCAGTAGACCGCAAAAGACAGCCAAACCCAGCCAAAAGTGCAGTCTACAAGATGATTCTTTAAAGCCACTGAGTTTTCAGGTGATTTGTTACACAGCAAAAGCTAAGTGTTACAACTATTTTCATCATAGCACCCAAACTTTGACTACAGTTTATTCCAGTCCCAGTGGGCATATTTCTCAGGGGATGAAAGCTTGAAACATTTGATAACTTCTTTGCTTCCTGATCTGAGGAATGAACTGCTTACAGAAAGAGAGCGACAGTTATCAAAAATCATAGGTTATATTTCATAAAAAATTTTATTTCCTGTGATATGAATTACTGTCTAGCAATGCACATCCATGGAAAAGAGGTCTTGAGACCCAGTAAAATGCAACAAAATCCAAGGGTATTAGGAGTTCACTTGAGAAATAGTTCACTTAAAAATTACATGAGTCTTTTAAGTGACCTCAGACTCAGTACAATCACTTGTATGATATAGATGCTTAAAGGAAATCCAGGCACCACTATTAGAGGGATAGCAATCCTACTGAGGAGATAATCATCTAGAAGATTGGTTCTAGCTTTGGGTGTTGCACTTAAAGACTAGAATACGTCTTAAGGAGAATAATTACGATTTTGGAGCTCAGAAAGTCAAAAGATAAGAGTAAATATGAAATAAACCAAGGAGAAAACTTGCCAACATTTTTGCATATGAAGCTTTAGTTAAGAGGCTGAGGAACAATTTTAATTCTAATTACTCTAGGTAGAAGAACTAAGACTAATGGGTGAAGGAAGTTAGACACAGGCTTGTTATCAACATGAGAAAGAAACGTCTAATATTTACAGGAGCACCGCAGTAAAATAGGTTGGCTTGAACAGTATGAGGTTTAGTCACTGGGTGTGTTCAAAGATTGTTCGTCTCTGCCCAGGGTTATGGTAGAAAGAATTATGCACTAAGAGGGACATTAGACAAGATGACATTTAAGATTCCTTCCAAAGCCAAGATTCTAGTCTTCTGTATAAAACTTACACATGTATTTATCTACCACATTTGTCTTTAGGAAACCTAGTGATTAAGTAGATCTTCTGCAACCTCATCTTAATAATTGTCCCACCAGTCTCCCGGTGGTCTTAATCTGAGAGACTATGAGAGAGGGGAGGTGCCAAGAGAAGAATGTAAGTCATTGATTTCTTCACCCACTCTTGTTTCTTAGGTGGGCACACACTCTAGATTTAATAGCTTTGTTCTAGTAATAAGAGCAAATCAGATGTCATCTGTTCATGTTTTAATATAATGAAATTCATTCTGAGTTGAATAAAGGTAAAGTTAGGTTTACTATTAAAAAGAGAGGGAGGAAAATCAAAGTTTCATATTGTAAGGAAAAAATTATGATGGTATAGTGTCTTATACATAAACCTCTTTCATTTTCAGAGGAAATAGATAATAATGGTTAATAATTTTTAAATCTCATATGTTATAAACTCATTAATATGTTTTAACTAGCATTTTAAATTCAGTTCAGTTCAGTTCAGTCACTCAGTTGTGTCCAACTCTTTGAGACCCCATGAACTGCAGCACGCCAGGCCTCCCTGTCCATCACCAACTCCCAGAGTCCACCCAAACCCACGTCCATTGAGTCAGTGATGCCATCCAGCCATCTCATCCTCTGTCGTCCCCTTCTCCTCCATTTTTAATAGCTTAGTATTAAAATTTTTAAAATAACACTATTTAAATAACTATGCTTAATATTCATGGAAAGGTATCATGAATGGCAATGGAATATAGCTAGTAGCCCACATATCAGCTCAAATGAAACTAGCATCTGAAACATGACCTTGATGTTAGTTTTTATATTTAAAACACTACTGCTACCCAGAAGTTCTGACACTGGGAAGCATTTTGCCCTCATAGATCAGACTACTTGGAAATTAACACGTGAAAGTGAGCTCGGAATAATACTCTGCACCTTTTCTCCTCTCGTGACTTGATCCAATCCTATATTAATTCTCTTTATTCTCTCTGTCTTTCCACCTACAGTCCATAAATGTAAAGTTTTCTCTAAAGCTCTTGGTAATAATATTAGCAAAGAATTACTTAGTCTGTGCCATGTTCCAGGCACTGTGAGTTTTTATGCTTCATAATTCTCAAAATACCCAGTTATTAGTATTTTATTATCTTCACCTTAGAGAGATTAAATAACTTGACTAACATCCATTCCAGTAAGACAAATAACTTACTCTTGCATTCAGATGTCTGCATCCACTGCTTTGCAGCTCCTTTCTAGGAAGGACTCCCGAAATGTGAAAATTGAGGTCCCATGGAACACAATGTAAATCTTGACAAGTGATTAGATATGAGGAAGAGAAAGATGTGGTATCAAAGAAAACTGAGATTTGGAGTCTGAGTGACTGGAAGAATTGTGGGGTCATTTATCAAAACCAAAGAATTGGAATAAAAAGCTAATAATGAAACAGTTTTCTGTGTTTTTTAATGTCAAAGTAAAATATCTGTAAAAAAAAATTAACATACTCTACAAGATTGTGGCTGTATAGAGACTTAAAGACTAGAAAAAGTGAAAGATAATATCAGATATGGAAAATAGGAATCAAGAGATGTCAATGAGATTTATATTTGGGGGAAATTAGAAAACATTCAAAGCAGTTGATTATGTGAATCACAACAGAAAACTAACAAGATATTCTCAGGAGTATGAAATAGTGGGCTTAGATAATGCTGATGATACAACTTTGTTGTAGACCTCTTTGCTAAAATTTTGAGATTTTCTCCAATAACATACTTGATGTGCTAGAATAAGAGAAGAAAAACACAGGAAGCTGTACCAGACTGGGAACTGACAAATGTAGAAAAAGTTGGGAGAGCTGATCCAGTGAGTGATACAGACTAGATATCGTATTCATGAATACAGAAATATAGGGAAACAAGAGAAACCAAAAGTGTGCCTACACTAGAAAGGGGGAAGGATAGACAATACCAGTGGTGACAGAGCAAGTTCAAAAATGGAGAGTGACTGAAGGACAGAAAATTGTGGTCAGGGCAGGACATTGCTAAGTTCAAGATCTTGAATGTGGAGTGTTTTCAAGCGATGAAATAATTCATAACGTAAATATGCTGCTGAAGAGTGGGAGAGTTTGAGCTCTAGAGTCCAACACTTCTAAATTTGAATCCTGGCTTGTGTTCCGAAGGTATTTAAAGAGTTTCTTATCTTCTCTAAGTTTCTTAATTTGTCTAACAAAATTTGGGGTGGTAGAAACGAGAAGGGTACTGTTTACATTTTTATTTTAATAAGTCAAAGAAAGCTTAGCAGAGTGTATCACTCAAGTTAGTTTTTACGATCGCTGTTGTTATTGCTCTTTGGGATAGGCCTGTATACACTGCTGTATTCAAAACGGATAACTAACAAGGACCTACTGAAGAGCACGTGGAGCTCTGCTCAATGCTGTGTGGCGGCTTGAATGGAAGGGAAGTTTGAGGGGGAATGGATACATGTATGTGTATGGCTGGACCCCTTCGCTGTTAACCCAAAACTATCACAGCGTTATTAGTCAGTTATGCTGCAATACAAAAATAAAAAGTTAAAAAAAATCATCAGTTATTCAGGGAAAAAAGGACAAGGAAGCAATCACGTGACAGATTATTGCTTCACTTATACTCCAAGAGCTTCACTTAAAGCTTAAACTTCAAACTTCCCCATCCTGTACTTTCTGAAGTAGAGTGAACAGGCCAGGAACAAATACTCCATCACTCTGCACAAGGATGCTTAAAGGTTGAATATTTGCTGTACCTATTACCAAATAAGATCCATAAAAAATTAGTAAATCTGAAAGCTCAGGGGATTCTTCTTTCATCCAGATCGCTGGTGGAATTGTTAATGATAAAGGAAATGACCAAAAAGATGATTTCCAAAGAAAAAGGAAAAAATAAAGATCTAAAATTCATCTATTCCACAATTAAATGCTAAAGAATCTAAATCAGATATGATGGTAATTACTTGTAATGAAGTGGGTTGTTTACTTGATAAAATACTCAAGGTAACTAAGAAATGGAGGTATACTTCAGCAGGCACCATATTGAAAGTACTCCTTTTAATGAAAAGTTAATTATCTAGGGATAAATTCTCAGAAAGCCTTGCTATTTAAAGAAGATTGTGTCTTATGTACAGTGAGATGGACTATAACTTTCAACAGATTTTCAAAGCATATAACTCCAACATTTATAAACCACTTCTCACAGATACATGGTAAATATTTTAAAGAGGTTTAAAACAAAAGAGCTTCAAAACCTGACAAAACACTTATTTTACATTGATGGTTTATGAAAATAGTTATTATTGCATATTACACATTCCCATAAAGAAACACCAGATTTACCAAAGATTCCTTCCCATTAGCCCACCATCTCTGCAACCCTCCTTAACAGAATGAATACTAGGGAGTTGTCTGATTCAAGCAAACAATTAGTATAAAACATGCAACTTGAAGAAGATTATTCTAGTCAACTACTCAAAAAGAGCTTTGCTCAGCGAGGCAGATACCAACTTCCTACCCACTAAGTAGTCACAAAGAGTCGGACACAACTGAGTGACTGAACTGAACTGAGACGCTATTCTGATCCTGACTAGAAAATCTTAATAACAAACCCAAAATAGCAAACTATTTCCAAGTAACTTGACTGCCTTTCAGCAAAAAGTGCAAGGATGTATAGGAATACAAAAATACCCCAATAAAAATACTTTTATCCAACCAGGTATGTGGAATTCAAGCAAAAATTACCAGGAAGTAAAGAGGTAGAAAACAGTACTCAGAATTTCAAAGCCAACCCAGAACTGACGCAGATAACGCTGTCAGATTAAAAGCTATTATATGATCAAAAAGCTAAAAAAGATATTGAACATGTTAAGCAGAGACATGAAAAGTACATTTTTTAAAGAAATCAAATGTCTAAAGATATAAGTTACAGTATCTGACATTTAAAAAAAAATACACAGATGGGAGTAATAGAAGATTAAATACTATATAAGAAAAGACTAGGAATCCAGGAGACATCGCAATAGAAACTACCCAAAATGAAATGAAGTAGGCTATGGAAGTACTTCAAGCAGCCTGATGGGGATGTAATTAAAGCCTCTGAAAAAAAGAGAAAGAAGGGAAAATAAAAATAATGTTTGAAAAAAATAATAGCTGAAAGGTTTTCACATTTGATAAAAACTAATAAACCAACTGATTCAAGAATCTCCTTGAACCATAAGCAAAAGAAAAATGAAGAAAGTTACACCAAGACATGCCATAATTGAGGTTCTCAAATCTGGTGATAAACAGCAGCTTAAAAGCAGGTGGGGTTGGGGTGATGAAGAAGACGTGTTACAAACAAAGAAATGAAGATCAGGGTGACGGCATATGTTTTATCAGAAGTATTGTGAGAAGATAGAGGACCAGCACCTCTAAACTACTGGAAAAAATATCCAACCTAGAATTCCATATCCAGCAAAAATACTCCTTAAAGATAAAAATGAAATAAAAACTTTTCAGACCAGCTGAAAGAATGTCATACTTTAAATCCTGAAAGGATTCATCCACAGCAGACCCACACTACAATAGTAGTGTATAAGAAGTCTTTCACATAAAAGAAAAGTGATGTCAAATGGATATGGTGCTCTATATCAAGGATTAAAGAGAACCAGACATTAAAATTCCAGGGGCTACAGCACTTTCAAACTCCCTTGAATGAGGGCATCACTACCCTGATAATGAAACCAGACATAGACTTTAGAAGAATAGAAAACTATATTAAGAGAAAGACCCATGTTTAGCAGGGGACTGGGCTTGGAGGAAGGGATTAACTAACTACTAAATGGCATGGAGAATATTTGGGGGCTTATGGAAGTGCTGTACATTTTGGATCTGTTGGTGGATACATGGGTGTACACATTTGTTAAACTGTACAATTTAAATGTGTACAGTTTATTAAATGTAAATCATACCCCAATAAAGCTGGTTAAAATAAAACTAAATAAAAGCAGCATATGCAGCAGATACTATGGTTCCTCTCACTCAGTAACCTACCCCATCACTTTATAGAATGTCTTCCTCTGCTACAGAGAGAATATCAGGGTATAGAGGCTAGAAATCTACAAAGCACATTCCCCATTTTTTCTCACTGCTTTCACGTGTGACTTATTTATTGATCACAAACAGATACCCTCACTCAAGACTTTACTTAGGAAGAGAATTTTGTAGAAAGAAGGGTGGAGAACAAATCATCCATTTTGCTTGTGAGGAGCAAGGCAAAGACAACAAGTTATGAGAGCTGGCCACTTCCAGATTGTGGCAGCGGCTTCCTCAGTGGCCCATTTCTGCAGAGAATTGTTGGAAGTAGCCTCTAAACAAGCCTAGAGTTTATATTTCTAGTGTGTCTACTAGCAATGCTCAATAATAATTTCTTCATTCCTAAATTGAATAAACTAGAACTTTAAATAGATACAGAATTTTCAAGCAGCCACAACTCAATATCAGCTATTTTAAGATACCCCCTCTAGACCAACAGCCTTTGCATTCCTCTCTCTGTGAGAGAGGAGTCCCCTGTTGGATTCATTCTACATGTTTCACAGCTATGTTCCAATGTGGATTTTGTGGACTCTTACTGTACAGGTTTATGGTTGGTCCATAATCAAGACATAATTTCTAACTCATTTCCAACTGGAATTTATAAGATTATTTATGTCCAAACTATTGGGACATAATCTTTTCACATCAAGATTTTCTGATGTCAAAAACAACAGGACATTTACTCCAAGGACTTTGCCAGCAAAGGTCCTTATGGTTAAAGCTATGGTTTTTCCAGTAGTCGTGTATGAATGTGAGAGTTGGACCATAAAGAAGGCAGAGCCCCGAAGAACTGATGCTTTTGAACTGTGGTACTGGAAAAATATCTTGAGAGTCCTTTGGAATGCAAGGAAATCAAACCAGTCAGTCCTAAAGGAAATTAATCCTGAATGCTCATTGGAAGGACTGAAGCTGAAGCTGAAGCTCCAGTACTGTGGTCACCTGATGCGAAGAACTGACTCATTGGAAAAGACCCTGATGCTGGGAAAGATTGAGGGCAGGAGGAGAAGGGGATGACAGAGGATGAGATGGCTGGATGGCATCACCGACTCAGTGGACATGAGTTTGTGCAAGCTCCGGGAGATAGTGATGGACAGGGAAGCCTGACGTGCTACAGTCCATGGGGTCACAATGAGTTGGACACGACAGAATGATGGAACAACAACAATAGCAACCCCAGGGACGTTCCAAGCTGAATGTGCTTCTACCTCCACCAGTTCCCCCTCTGCCACTGAGCATTGCAGGGCCGCGTAGATCTGCTTCCTAAAGTAATTTCTTTCCCTTGGCTGTTCCATTATTTCCATCTTCAGGTTTTAGTTCGCCTGGGGAAGAGAGCCATCAATCAAGAAGAGCCTTCCTGTCAACTCTTCCATTCTTGCCCCCGGATGGAGCCCTGATAGCTGCCCCTCAATGAGAACAGCTGAGTCCCTGTGGCACCGCCCACCCTGAGCCTGCGGCAGCAAAACAGGGCGCTGGGAACTGTCCTTTTCCTCTCTCCTTCCATCTCATGCTCTCCCGCACTTTTGTCTCCATATTCCTGTTTGCGTCTGCTTCATTCTCTGGCTCCGGCTGTTTCTCTCCATCCTTAAAGACAGTTGTATTTTGTGCAGCTGATTCACACGTCTTGATTTTTCTCATTTACTTAAATTTTAACTAAATCAAATGGTTCTATACAAGTGTTGAAAACATCACAGGTGTCAAGGAAACTACCAACATCAGTTTCTCTTCCTCTTCAGAATTATGCTTCACCGCGTGCCAAAACCCAGCAGAGGGCATCCTTCCATTTCAGATGCACAAACACTGCAGGGGAAAGTTCTACAAGCCCAGTAACGTCCTCTCTGCCATTGTGCAAGGAATCTAAATAAGCCGCTATTGCAGGAGGAGGGGAATTTGTTACGCAAGCTGTGTTGGACTAGTTTATCTCCGTTTTGAATTCTAAATCTAGAAATAATTCCTCTTTTATCAGAAAAAGAAAGGAGGGAAAAAATCTCTGCGTCTGACCTCTCTTCAGACTTGGGGCTTCAAATTTCAGAAGCAACGGGGTAGCACGTGTGTGATTCTTCCACCTCTAGGCTACTTTGTGTGAATAAAGTGATCGCAGAGACAGTCACTGAGAAAGAACTCTGCATCCACCTCCGTTGCCGATCACGCTGTCCCTCTGTCCCTGAAGCCGAAGGACAGAGCGCAGGAGAGGCGCTTGGGCGGGTGAGGCAGAGAAGCAGGAGGAAGATGAGCGTGGCTGAAGTCAGAGCAGCGGGTGGGCCAGGCTTCCTGCCCCGAGTGATCTCAGCGATGCCCACTGAGCTCGGGGCGCAGCTTCTCAGGACTTAAGGCACCACAGTGGGAAAGACCTCACGTGCTCAGAACTGTTCCCAGCTTAAAAAGCAAATTCGCGCAACCTTGCACAGCGATTGTCTCCCCGGTGTGGATGCGTCCTTGAGATTGTGGCCCCTGTGGAAGGATGCCTTAGAGAAGGGAAGACCATGAAGGGACACTCTAGCGCCATTCCCACAGCCCTCTATGTGTGTGTTTGAGAGCTTTGTGAGAAAGCTGTCCTAGGTGCCAAGAACAGCGCAGCAAAGAAACTAGCGACAATCGCCTTCCTTGAGGTGAGGCGCCAGGGAGCAAGGGCTGGGGACTCGGCCTGACCTAACCCGGAGCCCGGCCGATCACCCGGCCGTGTGCCCTGGCGCAAAAGGATGCTCTCTTTTTCAAAACAGGGATGAAAACTGCTCCTATTTATTGAAAACACACTTTGTTCCAACCATACGAACTGATTAATATTTTATATCTTTATGTAACTGATACATATAATTATATAATAATGGGGCTTCCCAGGTGGTGCTAGTGATATTAAAAAAAAAAAAAAAAAAACCTTCTTGCCAATGCAGAGGACGCAAGAGATGTGTTTCAATTTCAGGGTCAGGAAGATCCTCTGGAGTAGGAAACAGTAACCCACTTCAGTATTCTTGTCTGGAAAATTCCATGGAACAGAGGAACAGTCCATGGGGCCTCAGAGTTGGACACAATTAAGTGAACATACACACACACACATGCATAATAATAATATAATACACACATATATAGTAACACCCTCACAGCTAGCCTAAGAAAAGTTCTGCTAGTATTCTCATACAAAGGAGGAAGCCAGGTACAGAGTGATTTACACATTTCCCAGCATTAGAAGTATCTGAGCATGAATTTGAAATAATGCTGCCTGACTCCAAGGCTATCTTGCCTTTTAACCAGTGTTCCAGAGAGTTCATTTCTAAACTTAGACTGATGGTTAGAGGAAGAACATATGTAAGCTGAGAGTATGCTATTGTGCTTTGTAAAATCGATGTATTTATCTGCCATTATTATCTGTTCCATTGCCGTGGGTTTCTGGGACCTCAGGCTCAATACTTCAATCAAAATTCTTCTCGTTCAGAATCAATCTGTGTCCAGCTCTGGTTGAAAGTAAGACTGCATGATGTCATAGCTAGTGAATCATGGCTTTTCTGCATTAATCTTTCCATAAGATGGCAGACTGCCTCTAACAGCCACGGCTCTAGACAAGACATCAGATACAAGCTCCCTGGAACAAACAGGAGCATTTCCTGCTAAGAAAAAGCTCTGGCTTTTTCTAACTTTCCCTGAAACCTGAAGGTCAAGACCAGATTTGAGAAATTAATATGTACTGATTTCTCACTGCACTCAAGGCACCAGAAATATCAAGAAAAATACAGAATGCCATGTATTTTAATTATTGCAATTCAATTTCTCTTCTCTGACCAGTGACCTTGTAAGTCTTACCTCCCCAGCCACTGGCATCCCTCAGCTCTTTGCTCTTCCTCTTCCAAAGTGTTCCCTCCAGAGCCCCCTTCTTGGCCTCTTACCGATGATACATATTCATAGATGGTTGGGGGTTATTATGCTAACGGTGTTATTCAGAGAGCAATGAAGGAGTCAGGGGTTTTGTTTTTTTTTTTTTGCTGCTCTGGGAATTCTCCGCTCTGCTCACTGTAAGCCTGCATTTGTGTCTCACACTCCTGCATTACTCAAATCAAGAATCATTTTAAACAACAAGTAGATAACATTCTGGCTACAGGCCCTATTTCATATTGATTTCATTTCATGACTGTCATCTCAGTTCCATTAAGTAGGAAATTGAGTGTTTGATAATGTGGTATAGGAGAATTCACAAATGCATATCTCATATATTCCATTTTTCTTGCCTGCATTTAAAAAAAGTTTTTATCCCATATGTCAAGCTTCTCAATTCAAAACTCAAGTCAACTAACCATTTTTAAAATGTATTTCTATTCAAAAAGACAATTTCATGCTGATTTTGTCTCACTACGACTCTATAGGGATGAACACTGTAGTGATACATCATTTGGGATAGAAATAAGTGCCTCAAAACTGCTGGATTGAACTCCGAAAATCAGTAAGTGTGCTGGTAGCTGTGATGCAAGTTGCTTTGTCATAGGTTTATAGATTTC
The DNA here is from genome assembly GCF_963930625.1 of Muntiacus reevesi. Classification (NCBI taxonomy): domain Eukaryota; kingdom Metazoa; phylum Chordata; class Mammalia; order Artiodactyla; family Cervidae; genus Muntiacus; species Muntiacus reevesi. Next base: position 58,009,058 of record NC_089264.1, on the reverse strand, counting down.
GATCAACACTGGTTGGGTTCAATAAAAAAGATTTTCCTTAGCAGATACTTACCCCGAGATAGTGGCCGTCAATGAACACCACAGGGAGAGAAGGAGCTTCGGAAACCCGCCGGCATCGTTCGTCTAACTCTTTTCCATAGTCGCCGTTCAGAGCTATGTTCTTCTCTTCAAATTTGACTCGATGGTTCTGGAAGATCTTTCTAACCAGTTCACACCTTTCGAAGGTTGTCCGTACCACCCGAAGGCAGGTGGTATAAATCACTACCCGGTCAAATTCCAGCTCAGTTGATGGTTGCTGAAGGAAAACATTACAGTATAAATATTTTGCATTTGCTTTCTTCTCATTGTTTTAAGACAATTAACATTTCGGCCAATGACTCACATGTTAAATGTGTACAATACAAGTTGAATAAGCACCATACTGGACAATTCTAAGGCATGTCTTTATATTTTAGAACATGTATAATTGCAATAAAAATGGCAATCAACAGAATTCAGATGACATAATTTAATTGACCATATTTTTTTCTCTTCTCAGTAGCATATCAGATAATGGTGCACCTTAAAATTGATGATGTCTCACATGGCATGCCATGTGATGAAATAAGGAATGGTAAAATTACTTTTCTCATCTTTTGTAGACATCATTCAATTATGATAGTGGCCTCTTGTACCCAAAGTAAAACGTGGGACAGAATAGTCAACGTTAAAATTTAACCTTTTGAAAATTCTTCTCCTTATCAACTTACCAAATTTTAAGGTTTTTTGAACCACAATTTCCTGAGAGTAACAAGACCTATATTGTAGGGTTGTTCAGAGGTTTAAGTGCGCATGCCTGAGTTCTGCTGAGTGGCAGGCTTCCATGTGCAGTGAGAGGTCTCCACCACTAGGAACAGGAGGTTGAGCAGCTCAGAGAGAGTGTATAGAAAGCAAGAAGAAGGTGGGCAGAAGGTAAAAACCAGACATGGAAGGGAATAAAGGAGATGGTACACTGCAACAGAGGCAAGCAACTCGCAAAGCCAAGGTGAAGACTCCTAGGAAGAGAATCCCATCTTTGTCTGCGTTTCCTGCTGTGTTAGAAATCGGCGACTGCATTCCTGGGAAACCCTGCTGACGCTGCGAGCGCCATATCAGCTAGGTGGTCCTGACATCACCAGGCCAACATCAGCCTCTTCCTCCTTATCATAGTCTTACTTGGAGGAGGCTGAACAGAACCCAACTACATACCATGAGTTCAAGGGATACGTGAGTCTCCACAGGGCTACAGTTATTGAAAGACAACCATGAAACTTGTAAACTCCTGTGAAATCAAAACTTTGATTGTAAACCACTCCAAACAACTAAATAGTAGAACAAGGAGGTATCAAGAAATTGAACCACTCAGTCAGATGCAGACACACAGGTGATCCTGAAAAGGCATGAAGTGATGAGGATGGCAATGCAATGGTCTACTCTTCACTGAGAAAGGGGACATTTTGTTTCTCCTGATGGTAAAATGTACTAAAGACATAAGAATCATTTCTTCCCTCAAAAGAATTTAGAGGCTGCGTTGAAAACCAGAGCTCTGGAAGGGCAAAGCCTGCGTCGTGAACACTGGAGCAGGCGGGGAGTAAGAGAGGTCCTAGTGAGGGGCAGGAAGCGAGCCCTTTGAAAAGGAAAAAACAGAACTCGCTTCTGGCACATTTCAGGATTTCGGTCATGTCACTTGGTGTTGTCAGATAAGATTATCGTAAACATAAACTTGAAATCTGGATTTTCATAAGAAATTTTCTGCTTTCTAAATAGCAGCACCTCGTTAAAAAATACATTAAGACCCTTGGACCAATATCACTGAAGGCTGAATTTGGCCTATAGATGGGAAATGTATTAACACGGGAAAGGAGAGAGTCCTGGGGAGTTACATCATATATTCCTGGACAGTGTCTCTGGCCATCTGTGTCTCTGAGAAGTTACTGAGCGATTTAGCTCAGTTTCCTCATCTGTAGAATGTGATAATAGCTGTAGATACCAAACAGATTTGATGAGTAGATTAAGTAAGAGAGAATAAGAAAACAACTGCTGCAGGGCTTAAAATAAAGTACCGTGTAAAGTTATAACTGCAAAAATATTACACCCCACATTGTGGAACTATTAAGAATAAAACCACAAGCAAAAATAAATCAGTGGAAAATATTAGTGAAATTAATAATATAATAAAAAAAGAGGACTATTACTATGCTTTAGATTAAGAAGCATTGATCTTCAAAGAGGGTAACCAAATGCCCAAGAGCCTCTGGTTTCCCCTCATACATTTATGGACATGCTGGGAATCACTGAACTCACTGTAAATGTTGCAGCTTTTGGAAGAGCACTAAGGTTCTCTTCTTCCTAACGATATTATCTGGGTAATTATGCATTGTTCCTCTGGTTGCAAAGACATAACTGCATTTGTTTCTACCAAAATGCTCCACTTTTTTCAATAGTATACATATTGTTTTAAATATTTGATAAGAAATACAGTTCCCCTATGTGAAGAAGTGGGAAAGTTTAAGATTGGACCTTTCTGCTACCACAACAACTGACTCACATAGGATTCTCTCTGCTAGGAAACAAATGCTTGGTACCACTTTCCTATGTGTCTCTAAGAAATATACATTCAAAAAATAGTAATGGTGTGAGTCCTTATTGGGTGGCCATGTTAAATGCTGTCTAATGCAAAGGGTAACAAAAATATTCCTATACAGCTATTGTTAAGGATTAGCTTTGTTGCCTGAAATCAATAATTCTACAATAGTATTTGATTACAGAATAAACTAGGGAGCTTTTAAAAATCCCTAAAGCCCAGGCCAAGCACATACCAGTTAAATCAGAATCACAGGGTGGGACTTCAAAATTGAAGTATTTTTTGAAAATTCCTATAGCAATTTCTGGCTTCCCCAGTGGTTCAGCAGTAAGGAATCCACCGCAATGCAGAAGACACAGGAGATGTGGGTTTGATCCTTGACTCGGGAAGATACCCTGGAGAAGGGAAGGGCAACCCACTCCAGTATTCCTGCCAGAAGAATCCCATGGACAGAGGAGCTTGAAGGCTTCAGTCCATCGGGTCGCACAGAGTCAGACACGACTCAAGCTACTGAGCACACAGCACATGGCAATTTCCGTGCAACCGAGGTCCAGGGCTAGTTAGACACCAGCTGGAAATGCAGAATCACGAGCTGCAGCCCAGACCTACTGAATCCGAATCTGCTCTTTAGCAAGTTTTCTGGGAAATCTGGGGGCACATTGTATTTTGAGGTGCCCTGATAAGTCACATAGACAGTTTGACTTGACAGAAAACCTAGGTTTATGTCCTTTTAAAATAACTGCTAGTCATTTACACAGTCATTAGAATAAGTTGCCAAATATATGCTAGGCACTAGATATATAATGGTGAGCAAACAAAATAATTTACTAACAGCATGGAATTCATAGGTTAAAGTAATTTTTTTAAAAACCTAAAATGTTACATAAATAAATATAGAATTATAAACTGGTAAGTGCTGCAAAGGAAATGCACAGGTTATTAAATATTAACATTAAATTTATTATTATTATTAAATAATAATATAATTATATAATATATTATCTAATTAAATAATAATAATTGTTAATAATAATATTATATATTATACTATATATATAGTATATATATATTACTATATATATACTAATTACTATATATATACTAATTACTATATATATACTAATATATACTATATATATTAGTATATATATTATACTATATATATATAGTATATATATACTATATATAGTATAATATATAATATTATTATTAAGTCTCAATATTAAATTTAAATAAATAAATAAGTTCCTCTTCTAACAGGTTGTTAGAAGAGGCTATGGCAGAAGGGTCTTTTTTGTTTAGAGGTTAAGAAAGCAATTTCTGGTATTTGAGCTCCGATTAAAAGAATAAGAAGTTACAGAAACTAAGTAGGTAGTGAGCATGGGGGAAAATATCATAGACAAATGTAAAGAGGTTAACATGGACAAAGATGGCATGTTTAAGATTCTGAAAGAAAGTCTTAGGTGAAACACAAAGAAGGAGAATTATAATAATACCGAATGATTCTGGACATGTATATAGGATCAATAGCATGTGTATTGTACAGCCACTTTAAAGATCTATGGTCTTTGTCTAAGAGCAATGAGAAATTCCTGAAGGTTTTTAAGGAGTATGGGAGGGGTTTACATATTTTAAAAATAAGTGAACCAGATCCAGTGCAGACATTTGCACAAATCTAACCAGTGCCATTTCTGTTTCAGTTGTATAGTTGCTAAGTCTTGTCTGTCTCTTTGGAACCCCGTGGACTATAGCCCACCAGGCTCCTCCATGGGATTTCCCAGACAAGAATACTGGAGTGGGTTGCCATTTCCTTCTCCAGGCAGTCTTGCCAACCCAGGGATCAAACTCATGTTTCCCACATTGGCTGGCAGATTCTTTACTGCTGAGTTACCTGGGAGGCTCAGCAACAGTGTCATTATTAGTATAGTCTAAAGGAATGATGCTCTCAGGGCTGTGTAATCCACACCTTGACCCATCATTTCCATTCTCATCCCCATTGCCATTGGTCTGGGAACTCAGACTGAATCTGGGATAAATTCAAGGTAGGAAATGAAGTTATCTGGTGTAAGTAATTAAGTAAATAAGAATGATCGTACTGATCAGCTTTTTACATGATGTGAAAGTAGATCTTTCTATAAATATAAGTGGGTTGAATTATATCTCAAGGTTGTTTCCAGTTTTATCATATGAATTTTAAATGATATTGTCTTGGGGGAAAATAATCCTCTTCAGCACTTGCTTCATTTTCTTTCTCTCAACAGATTTGTCAAAGCATCTGGCCAGAAATCTAAAAACAGCCTCTCAGCGGTTAGCTGTCCGTCTTCTCCCTTCCTCAGTGTTACCATGGGAATAGCGTAGTGAAGGATGGAGGCGTCTGAGAAAGCGCTAAGAAGCCACTGGGATCTGCAGCCTGCTTGTTCTCAGGGAGTCAATCTAGGCAAGCTATTGCCTCCTTTCCATTGATTAAAAAAAGATGAATCTTCAGGGTGCCCAAAGCCTCACAACAGCCCACAGCAAAGGTAGATGTGTTGTCAAGGGCGGGAACTCGCGGAGAACAGACTGAAGGGTTTCTACGTAGCCAAGTCCATCTTCACGCTGCACCTGGCAGTCCCCGCGGTCAGACGGTAAGCACCGCGGTCCTCTAGGCGCCTGGGGACACCGGGAGCCCGCGTCTGCGGTAGCGGCCGCGGCCTCGGGCCAGGAGTCAGTCCCGCCGCCTGATGCGGGCCGGCTTGCTGCAGACCCGCCTCCGGGGCTGGGGCGGACCTGGTGGGCTGTATCCACTCGACCCTTGCCTGCCCAGGTGGCCCTGGTTTGGCAGGATCCCCTGAAACTCAGGTGCCTCGACAACTCCAGGAATTCAATTCTTAAGCAAAACTAAAAGACATAATAAAGAGCGACGTTTTAAAGCGCCGAGGCAGCGCGTGCATGCGTGCGCGCTCAGTTTCGTCGCACTCTTTGCGATCCCACCGACCGTCACCCTCCAGGCCCCACGTCCACGGGGATCTCCAGGCAAGAACACCCGGAGGGCTGCCATGCCCTCCTCCGGGAGACCCTCCCAACTCAGGGATCTAACCCACGCCTCCTGCTAGGGCAGGCGTAATGCTAACAACGTTACATTTACTTAACCTTCCCAGTGATTTACATGATGTGAGTATATTTGTAGATCTAGAAGCCTAGGTTCAGAGAGAACAAGTGTCCTCAGCAGGATGATGGAGTTAAAGTTACAGCAAAATTAGAAAATCGGAGACCCGATGCACCCACTTCAGAGTCCATGTGTTTCCAGCCAGCCAAGCAGACCCTGAGTAGTGCTGTCGCTTTGCTATGCCTGCCCCCGATGAAGTTATTGCCAAAACAGACCACCGCAGAGCTACCTCAAGGCCCGTAGATAACCCTCATGACTTAAAGAGGTTGGTCTCTCTACCAAATTATAGATAGCACCATCCCAGGAGGGGCATTTTTCATTTCAGTCTAAAAAGGTTCCTTTGACATGGACAAGATGCAGAGATCTTTTCTCCTCTGTCTGAAGACGAAGAAGTGAAGTGATTAACTCAGAGCCACGCAGCCTGTCGGAAGGCTAGCTGGGACTGGACCCAGATTCCCTGATTATTAGGCATCGGGCCAACCCGCTGGCTCCAGGAAGCAATTTTAAATTCAACACACTTGCCTTTGGAAGCAGGGGTGTGGGCCTTACTTAGTAAAGGGCAGGAATTCTCCCTCTCTCTCTCCCTCCTCATACCACTCTGTAAACCCCTGTGGCTGTATGCATATTCTGAGATGCTTCCCAATATTAAACTTAAATAAATAAATAAGTTCCCGCCTGCCTTGTTTCAAAGTGCCGTTTGAATTATTTCATTTAACTACTGTGATGTGAAAACCCACTTTATCCACACCATCCTACTCTCTCATCTTAGTTCCTGAACCGGACTCCACTCTGACCACACTCCCTATTCATTTCCGTGGGTAAATGGTGATTTTCGATGCTACACCCCCTCCCACACTTTGACCGCAAACACCATGAGTACCTTCTCATGTTCCTTTGTAAAACACAGGTTATAAAATAATTATAATAACTACTATTTGCTGCATGACTCCTGTGTGTATATTTACTCCTATAAATATAATATATTTACACACACACACACACAGAGGTCTAGGGCAGTTCTAGGGCTGCAAAGGGGAACTTTACATGTGCAATGTTCACTTATCATAAGAGATAAGGATTATTATCCAAATTTTATAGGCAAAGAAACTGAAACTTGAAGGTAAACTTAAGGTGTCTGCATGCCTCAGAGGAACATGGAGCAGAACCAGAACTTTAAGTTGAGTTTCCTCCTCGATCCTTGCTTACAGCCTTAAGGAGATACTCCACGACCCTCTTAAATGCAGCCCACCCACGGTCACACCATTCCAGACCTGAGCAGTGACTAGTACCACGGAAGGACTGTCAAAGCGGCTATCCTAGAAATTCCCATTGCTCCTCCCTCCACTTCATCCCAGTGTCTCTGGTCACATATCACCTTCTCAGACATACCTCCCTCATCATCCCCTGTGAAAATAGCCCCTCCGTGCCCTAATGCAATTCTTTCTTTTAGAATGCTTAGTGCTGCGGGACATTATTGTGTATGTTTATTGGCTTATCATCTCAACAAATAAAACGTAACCTAAATAAAGCAAGGCTTCCCTGGTAGATCAGTGGTAAAGAATCTGCCTGCCAATGCAGGAGACATAGATTTGAGCCCTGATCTGGGAAGATCCTCTGCAGAAGGAAATGGTAACCCGATTCAGTATTCTTACTTAGATGATCCACAGAGGAGTCTGGCAAGCTATAGTCCATGGGGTCACAAAGAATTGGATATGACTCAGTGACTGAACACACACACACACACACAAATAAAGCAGAAAGTCATTTTGTACCCAAGAACCCAGAATATGACCTGGTACATGGATGCTCAGGAAACACCTCCTGACCTCTTCTGCATACACTGAATTAATACCTGGTTTGAATCTATCTCTTAGTAACAGAATAATCTCATACCAGTTAAAAATGAATAGGAAAATCCTTAACATGAATCCTGATACATAGCAAACATTCAACAAATATTATTTCTTCATTATTAATATCATTATTACAAAATGTTTTGGACACACAATGGCAGTAGTACAATCACCACTGTCATTATCATCAACAAGTCCAAATTCACACCAGTCATCAACCTCCTCAGTTTGAATGGCAAAGTTTAACTTCATAATTACATGATGATCAAAAAATAAATATCTTTAATGCGTTAAATTGCTACTTAAATTTGCTTGGATATGCCATCTGGAAAACAATAGAGAATGTATATAAGATGTCATAAAAATCCCTCCTTTTCTAAGTTCAGCTGCCCTCTTGGTGGCATGAAAGAAACACATGAGCATAAACTCTTCACACAAAGATTTTGGTGCAGTGCATTCTGTTTGCACAATGCTCCAAGATCACAGAAATAAATGGATTTTATTTTATTTCATCCATTATATTTCATTTCCCTTCATGCTTTAGAAGTTATCTGTTTGTCCAAATCAATTACTGAGTTGGCCTAGACATTAATTGAAAAGTCAATGAACCTAATGAATCCTCCAGACCAAAGAAATAAATTTTTCCAAAAAGTTAAACTGAAACAATACTGATTTTCCAGCACATCAGAGTTAATGGAAATGAAGGTGCCCCCTCCCACCCTTTGACCTTGGAGAGGGGGTCATAATTCTGTCAATTTAGCACAAATTTAACACAGGGAGATTTCACTTGAAAATTTAGGTTTTTGTCTTCTCTTGAAACAGCAGAAAAGTTGACAACACTGGTTTTGCTGCCTTCCTCTGCAAAAACAGCTTGACAGCAACTCCTCACTTTAGATGACACATGGCTCTTGTTGTCACATATTAGACAATATCTCTCATGAACACTGCCTGCATCGCCCCTTTAGGTCTGAGTTTTGATGCCATGTTTAGTCCATGGCTTCCCTGGTGCCTCAGCTGGTAAAGAATCTGCCTGCAATGTGGGAGGCCTGGGTTCGATCCCTGGATTGGGAAGATCCCCTGGAGAAGGGAAAGGCTACCCACTCCAGCATTCTGGCCTGGAGAATTCCATGAACTCTAGTCCATAGGATTGCAAAGAGTCGGACACGACTGAGTGACTTTCACTTTTGCAGAAGTAAATAGCAACCCACTCCAGTATTCTTGCCTAGAGAGTTCCATGGACAGAGGAGCCTGGTGGGCTACAATCTACTCAGTTCCAAAGAGTCAGACACAACTGAAAGTGCCTTAGCACCAGCATCTGGTCCATATGCACACTTTACATGGGAAGAAATTGCGACTCACACTTTAATTATTTGAATCAAGCTTTTTTTAGGAAGCAACATGTTGCAGGGGAGAGAAAACCCACCTGGAGCCATTGCTTTGGCACTTAGTACCTGCACGAACTTGGCGAAATCAGTTTACTTTCCCAGGATTACTTTTTCTCTTCTGTCATATAGGTACAGCTATAATCTAGCCCATGAGGGAGTTGTAGGGTCATTGCTAAAAGACACCTGAAAGAAAGCGAAAGTGAAAGTAGCTCAGTCATGTCTGACTCTTTGCAACCCCATGGACTCTGCAGTCCATGGAATTCTCCAGGCCAGAATACTGGAGTGGGAAGCCTTTCCCTTCTCCACGGTATCTTCCCAACCCAAGGATCGAACCCAGGTCTCCCACATTGCAAGAGGATTCTTTACCAACTGAGCTATCAGGGAAGCCCAAAGATACTTGAAGACACTGTAAATTGTAAAACTTTACAGACACACCAGCCATCATTATCCCCCAAAGTCACACAGCTTGGAGAAGAGGAACTAGCATCTCACAGAAGCCACCTTTCTACCAAACAAAAGCATCTCTCTTCTGACGTGAATACTTTGGCTTTTATAGAAATTGTCACAAACATGATTTATTGACATTTGCAATTCTGCTCATTTCTTCAGGTAATACAATATTGAGGTGAACACCAAAAATCATCATTTCAGGAGCATCCCGTCCCAAAATGATGTGCTTAGCATAATGAAAAACCAGGCAGCAAATGAATCAGAAACATCTTACAGATGGAGATACTGAAAAACCACATTGTCCCTCTCATCCTATGAAAGATTCAAGTGGCGAAACCAGAAGAAACTGGACTAAAATGTTTAACAATAGCATCAGAATAATAAGTGCTTGGTCCTGCCTTGACCATTTTCATAGTGCCTTTCATCTTTTTAGCTTATAAAAACTCTGGTCCTTTCTTAAAGGGAAAGTTGCCCTTTTCATTCCATTCTCCCAAAGACATACACATTATGAATACAAAATCAAGCTATAAAAGATTAAAATCTTTCTGGATTTTCTACATCAAAGAAACTGCCTGAATAATCAGCTAAATGTAGTCAGTCCTCTTTAGTGGGCTGGGATATGATAAGAGTCTACTCTGGAGATTGAAATACTTGCATCTCATCTCAGCTTGATGCTTTCATAAGTTCCATTGTTATGAAGAGGTGACCTCCGTCTTTGTAGAATTCCCAGAATCAACTGAGAGTCTATTTCAAAGCCAGTAAAAACTCAGAGGTTGAGAAAACTGGAACCAGCCTCGGGCAAATTCCTCATCCCTGCCTCTTCTTTAGGCTTCCAGGTTTAACCCTTACATCACTCTGACTCATGAATCTCATGGTCCCAACCTCACCTAAACATGCTCTTCTCCAGATTCTAAACACTGTATTTAGGGGAGGAACTGCTGGAGAGCATTGATGGGAAGCTCGGAAGTTGGCATAGGAAGCTGGTACGTGTATCTTATGAGCACTGCGTCCTTTAATTCTATAGGGAAAGTAGGTGCTATCATTATCTTAGCTTTGCAGATGAAGGAAGTAGGTGACAAGCCTAAAGTCAGACAAGTAGCCAGAGATGGAGCCAGTATTTGATCTGAGTAAACCACAGAACTCAAATCTTTATATGACCCTATAGGTCACATCCTGACTTTGACTCCATTTCTACCCCATCCCATTGAGTAAAAAGAAGTTAGAGGGACAGATACAGGATTTATTAATCCTAAAGTTTCATAAGTCATCAATCATAAAGGAAATCAGTCCTGAATACTCACTGGAAAGACTGATGCTGAAGCTGAAGCTCCAATACTTTGGCCACCTGATGCAAAGAACTGACTCATTGGAAAAGACCCTGACGCTGGGAAAGATTGAAGGCAGGAGGAGAAAGGGATGACAGAGGATGAGATGGTTGGATGGCATCACCGACTTGATGGACATGAGTTTGAGCAAGCTCCAGGAGTTGGTGATGGACAGGGAAGCCTGGTGTGCTGCAGTCCATGGGGTCGCAAAGGGTCGGGCAGTTCAGTTCAGTCTCTCAGTTATGTTGGACATGACTGAGCGACTGAACTGAAACGAATCTTAAAGTTTCATAATGTTTTAGGGCTGTTGTATCAAATTACCACAAATGTAGTGGCCTAAAACAACAGAAATGTATTATCTCTAAATTAATTATCTCCAATCCTGGAGGTCAGAAGTCTCAAATAAGTTCCACTGGGCAGAAATCAAGGTTTTGGCAGGACCACCTCCCATTTAGAGGCTCCAGGGAGGAATTTATTGCCTCATTTTCCCCAGCTTCTAGAGGTCACCTGCATTCCTTGGGTCTCCATCCCTTCCACCATCATCAAAGTACAGCTGACCCTTGAATAACACAGCTTTGAACTGTGCAGTTCCATTTATACACAGATTTTTTTTCAATAATAAATACTACTGTATTACACGATCTGATCCGAGGTTGGTTGAATCCTCAGATGCTAAACTGCTAGCATGAAGGAACCTAAGACGGTGAAGGCTGACTGAATTATACAGGATTTTTGACTCTGTGGAAGGTCAGTGTCCCTAACCTCCATTCTTGTTCAAGGGCCAACTGTACACTGTAACAACCTCTGTTTCCATGGTCACACCTCTTCTCTGATTCCAACCTTCATGCCTCTTTCTTACAAGGACCCTTGTGATTACATTGGTCCCATCCAAAAATCCAGAATAATATTTCCATCTCAAGATCCCTAGCTAACTACAAATGCAAAGTCCCTTCTGCTGTAAGACAAATGTTCACAAACTCTAGGAATTAGGATGGGGCTTCCCAGGTGGCTCAGTGGTAAAGAATTCTTTACTACTTCTGCCAATGCAGGAGGCGCAGGAGCTGCAGGTTCGATCCCTGGGTAGGGAAGATTCCCTAGAGAAGGAAACGGCAACCCACTCCAGTATTCTTGCCTGTGAAATCCCAAGGACAGAGGAGCCTGGTGGGCTATAGTCCATGGGGTCTCAAAGAGTCGGAGATGACTGAGCAACCGAGCATTCAGGAATTAGGATAAGAACAGCTTTGGGGTCAGGGAGACTATTGTTGAGTTTATGATAGATATATAGGCAGGTAAATAGAGATAGATTGACTTTAAGGTCACAGATCATAGGTTTAGGGGTAAAAAAAACTTCAAGTTACACAATCTTAAAGCAGACAGGAAACTTGGAGATCATCTAACCCAGCTTGAACAAGTGTATGACAGTGTCAAGAATACACTCAAACCTCTAGTAGACTGAATCTTCCTCATTGTACCTACTGGCTTGCTAAAACACAAAATAAGGGTATTTCTGGTAAGACAGGAGTGAAACACATTGTTCTTTTAGGACCTCGATATAATCATTTGTGAGCAGGACTTTTCTCCAAGTTGCTGCTGAAGAGATGGAAAGAATTTAAAAACAAGCAAGTGCATTAAAGAAAGATTTGCTCAGTCTTTGTCAATACAGTGAGTCTCATTTCTCTTTTCTACTCATTCCTACCTCATGCCTTGCAACATGCTTTGATCAAATTGTCAAACAAGCCTTAGAAATTGCTCTGAAAATCAGATGCTAAGCATGACGAATCAAGGGAGGGGCTTTGTGTTACATGAAAAGAAAAGCACAAATAAAAATGTTTGAAATTTCTGCAAAAAGCCAGAGGTTGAATTTGTTTATGTGTTCCAAAGAGGAACCTAATAAGTCTTTCAGTTCAACTTCAAAGCAAATAACCGTAAGATTTCAAAAGCAAGAAAATGTTGCCTTTTCATCTCATTTTCCCCAAATTATGTTGCTTTAATAATAGGACCAAAATTGTGAGGCACATGAAGCCTACAGGAGCTGATGTGAAGAATAATACTCAAAACCTTAAAAGTCATAATTTTTTTTCAAGTATTTTCTGTACTGCCTCGGATGACCAATGTAATTTTCTAAAGGAAGATAAGCACTTGATATTGATTGCATATTCAAATAAGAAATAAATGCAGGTGTTTTTAAACAAGATTAATCATAGTATTATCAGAAAGAAGAAAATAAAAATATTCTTCACCAGACACTGTTTGCTTTGATATCAGAACTTCTTACTGGAGCTAATTATTAGATTTTGGAAATTCAGTCATTAGGAAAGAGATCTGGCTAAATTATTGAAGGAAATAATGTCTCATTAAGTGGAAGATTTTACTATCAGCCATTTTATTCATAATTCAATCAACATTTGCAGCAGAAAAAATATTCATTGATGATTTTATGCTACAGGCATATCAGATGAATAGATTTATTATCACTATAATCCTCACAAACAAAATGCAATACATATTGCTATTTCATTTTCATTGACAAATAAGTCACAGGGAGATTGCACGCTTGTTCAAAGCAAAACTCATAAAAATTTTTTCCATTGGCATACACAGCATCCGCCTTTCCTAGATTTCCTCTTACGTGTCTGGCTATCCATGTTCCGCTAGAGTCACTCTTCCCCTAAGAATTCTCTTTCCCATGGACTCTCAGCTTGGACACCACCTCCTTCTCTCTGGGTGAGCTCATCAAAATTTCAATAACTAATTGAAGGCTGTGAACTCCCAAGGGCGTATCTTCAGCTCAGACTGCACTCCAGCACTCCAGACGAGATGTCCAGTTATCAGTGTAACCTCTCCACCCAGAGGGACACACCCTTTATACCTTGCAGGGAGAATGCCTGAAACTAACACCGTTGCCACTAAACCTAGTTAACCCCCTGCTGAAAATCTGGGAATGGTCCTGATTTCACCTGCACTTTCCCCCACCACCCCCATTTTCCGTAAATCAAGTATCAATTCTCTCTATGTTTCAGGCCGTTTTCCTTCCCTCTGTCCCCACTTTAACAGCTTCTCTTTTTAAAAAGATGAGGAAATTGAGACTCAAAGATACAAAATGACTTTGCCCTGGATTATACAGATGTGATGTGGAAAACTAGAGCTGACCCCAGGCAAGTCTACCTCCCAAATCGATAATGCAGCGTTTCCATTAATTGGTCACATCTCAGCCCTTTCATCATGGGCTCTGTGGTTTCTTCTTGCATTCAAATGCATATGCAAGCAATTCTATTTGCCCCTTATGCTTCAGTCTATGCTTCCTTGTGTCAATTATTAGTGGCATTGTGTCTAACAAGTAGACTGTGAGTAACTTGGAAGCAAAGTTCAGATCTTCAAGTCTTCGATTATTGTCTGCTATTAAAATAGAATTGAGAATACAGAAAGAGTAAAATGGGGAGTTGACTCATTGGAAAAAACCCTGATGCTGGGAGGGATTGGGGGCAGGAGGAGAAGGGGACGACAGAGGATGAGATGGCTGGATGGCATCACCGACTCGATGGACGTGAATTTGAGTGAACTCTGGGAGTTGGTGATGGACAGGGAGGCCTGGCGTGCTGCGATTCATGGGGTTGCAAAGGGTCGAACACGACTGAGCCACTGAACTGAACTGAACTGAGAATGAAGAGAGAAAGTGAGGGAGCGGGGGAGAAAGGAAGGGAGGGAGGGAAAGAAAGAAGGAGCGAGCAAGATGAACTCTTAGTATTCTTACAGGAGACAAGATGCATTACCATCACCCCTCAGAGTGTGGTCCATAGACCACTTGTATCAGATCTCCTGGGATGCAGTCCGAGCACCATCACCCCTGCCCTCAGATCCTGGTGCAGTAAGTACCCCAGACGATTCTTATCCAAACTACAGACTGCAAATCCCTGAAACCGGAAGTCTCTCGATGTTCTTGCCATCTTTTTAAACAGCATATTCTATTTGTCCCCACGGAGGGTGAGCAAATATTCTATAGGAAATTTGCCTAATCCTTATGACTGTCAACCAATAAGACCTGTCACCTTATTCTCATTTTCTCCTTCTTACTGAAAGAAAAGTTCCTAATTAAAACCTCCCACTGAGGTGACAGGAAGTCAGGTTCAGGTACCTATGCTGTCCTTTATCAATTTTGTAAAATAAATGTGACAGTGAAATCTTATACAAAATCCAGTTCCTTGCCAAAGCACTCATCTCGTTTTAAATAAACGTCTACCTCAACAACTTTTCTGTTTGTATGTGCTGCGCATTGCATCCAGCTTACCAGATCCAGAGTGTTCAAAATGAATGATGTCATCTTTCTTTCTCTTATATTTTGTAGAAATGATTCATGTTGTTACCATGCCCACCACCAGAAGACTTTTCTATTAAAGTGCCCCAGGCCCACACAAATAATTTTAGCTTGACTCCCTCTTTTTTCAGAGAGCACAAAAGCAAGCTGTGAACTGAAAACCTGGTGAGCAGAAGTTGAAATGATGTGCTCAGGTTGCTGTTTTAATTTAGGAGCTATGCCAAGTTAATAGGGAAAAAAAAAAATTCTGATAGTTTCCTAACCTGACTCATCTACATCATTTTTAAAAGGGAAGAGGGATATTGCCACATACCTTAGTTCTGTTTTATTTTGTTTTTTATGTTGCTTCTCAATTGTGAGGATAACTTTGTCCTCAAGAATTTACACATTCTCCCCACGAACATGTATTACAAGATGATAGCTCAATTTTAGGCCCTTCAATCTATTGTCATTCAAGAGGGACTTGATCTAAGCATTCTAACTAAAGCACACAGCATGCTGTAATGAATGGCTTAGGAATCAGAAGTCCTGGATCTTATTTCTAGTTTGGTCACAATTTGGAGGCCTTTTTATATCCCTCTGGAACTCATGTGCTTCTCTGTTAAATGAGAGGGATAGACTAGATCAAGGGCTAAATTCTCAAAGGTTTTTCAGTAGCTATGCAGGTAAAGCAAATATGAGAACCAAAATGATTATATAAGACAACAGGGGGTAGCAGGGATTATGAAAAACTGGATTTTTATGCTCTCTCAAAAAGTATTTAAATTAATTTTAAAACATTGTGTTAACCAAGCCTCTGAAAGTCAAATCCAGCCCACAGACTATTTATGATCCCTAAACTAGATAGTTTTTCAGGTACCTTCTACCTCTAGCCATATGTGTTTCTGAAATCACAAGTAATGGTAATGAAATCACCTTATAATCTAGATAATAATAATTGTTAACATTTATCTGGTGTTTACTATACATCAGTCTCTTAGCTAAAGATTTAATTTACAGTAACCCATTTTAGTCCTTATAACTCTGCAACGAGGTATATATATAATAATAATAATATTATTATAATTATTTAATTTGCTTTTCCAAAGGGAAAAATTGATGCATAGGTAGTTTAAATAACTTGTCCAAGCTAATTCACTGACATTTCTGTATGTATAAGGATTACAATCGTACCAAACAATAGAGCAAACCAGGCTTCATCAATTTCATAATCACTTCAATATTTAAGTTATAAACCTTAATCAAGAAGCTTAATGAAGGATAAAAGTAACAGTTGAAAGTTAGGAAATATTTCATATGCAATATTATTTAATGTTCTACTCCATTAAAAATAATAAATTATAAAAGTTATTTTAAACATCTCTATATTACTGAAATAGCCTTGTATGCTCAGAGGACTAATTGTTATTAAAAACTAGAGAGTAAGGATAATTTTTTATAAAAAGTCAACTGTCTAAAATATTATAAATTTTTAAATTAAAGACAATGTGCTTTATTAATGTTGTATGAAAGTTAATATAATCATAGAATAATAAAACTAGAAAAAGCTTATAGATTACCAGTGATTACCATTCCTTGACCCAATTATTAGACCATATTATAGCTGCAATATGATCATAGGAATTAACAATTTATTTTAATCCAAAATAACCAATGAGATTGATAACCCTTAAAAGTTAATAGCTTGAATTTCTGGTTTCAACTCCAACATGTAGAGTTTGGAATCTGTTGCTTATAACAAGAAAAACTTGTGCAAAATTAAAATCAATGACTTTTCTGGGTCCATCACAGAAGTGAGGTTGTGAGGCAAACTACCACCTTGAAACCTGGAGAGAGAGATGCACTCAGAGACCCAGCTGAACCCCACTTTCCTGGAGCTGAAGCTGGACGCTTAAACGATAATTCTGAAAGGCTAGAGGTTGAATGTGGACTAGCGGGACACTATGAAAAACTGAGGGGCTGCCCTGTTAGGTGGCCCTAAATGTTTTACGAGTTTTATTTGCAGGAATTCCCACAGATTCTCACAGTAAAGAGCCAAGAAAGATGCCCCAGGCTCTGCCAGGAGGAAGGGGAAAGAAACCCCTGTGAAAAGGCACTCCAAGCCTCAGTCCTTGAATGTGGGTTACACAGTGACCTTCTCCCAAAGAGCACAGGGCGGAAGATGGGAGAAAGGGTGATCTGAGAAGCACTATCTCCACGGGGTGATCAAGCTCAGCTTCACCTGTGGAAGGTCAAGGTGACAGCATGTACATTAAATATGATGTGACGAAAATGTTGCTTTACCTCTGTGATTTTTTCCCCCCAAAACACAGAACTCCAGTCTAATCATGAGAAAAACATCAGATGAATTCCAGTGGGGAGATATTCTTCAACATTCCTGAGCAATACTTCCCCAAACAATCAAGGCCTTAACCAAGGGAAGTCTGAGAAACTAAGTGAAATATACTATTTAACCTGGGTTCCTAGAACAGAAAAAGGACATTAGGTAAACACTGAGGAAATCTAAATAAACTATGGACTTTAATCATCAAAAAGTCTACAAATAACAAATGTTGTCAGCCATGTGGGGGGAAAAGAAACCCTTACACTGTTAGCGGAAATGTAAATTGGTATAGCCACTGCAGAAAACAATACGGAGATTCCTCAAAAAAATTTAAAATAGAACTATTGATATACAGCCCATTAATTCCACTCCTGAGTACGTATCCAGAAAAAATAAAAAAACAAATTCAGAAAGTTACATGCACCCCAGCATCCACAGCTGCGCTATTTACAACAGCCGAGATATGGAAACAGCCCAACCGCCCGTCAGTAGATGAATGGACAAAGACGTGGTGTATATTATACAATGGAATATTACTCAGCCATAAAAAATGGAATCCTGCATTTGCAGCAACATGGACTGACCTAGAGAATATTTTACTTAATGAAACATCATACAGAGAAATACAAATATTATATCACTGATACACGAAATCTAAAAAATAATACAAATGAGTGAAAAACAAAACAGAAACAGACTCACAGATATAAAAAGCAAACATGTGGTTACCAAGGAGGAGAGGAGAGGTGAGAAGGACAAATTAGGGGTGTGGGATTAGGAGATATACATTATATGTATAAAATAGAAAACCCACAAAGACATGTTGTATAGCACAGAGAATTAGAACTCTCAATATTATCTTGCAATAACTTTCAATGGAGTATAATCTGTAAAAATACTGAATCACTATGCTGTATACCTGAAATTAATACAATATTATAAATCAGCTATATATCATAAAAACTAACAATGCATCAATATTGGTTTATTACTTACGTCAAATATACCATACTAGCTTTAAGATGTTAGTAACAGGGGAAATTGGGTGTGGGACATTTGGGAACTCTTTATTTTATCCTCACAATGTTTCTATAAATCAGAAATTATTCCAAATAAAACATTCATTTATTAAAAAACAGAGGCTGATAAACATGAAAAAATCTAATATGAGTAATTAATTAACGTGAAAATATTACTAATTGCTGTAACTCAGATAATTATTCATGCAAATTAGAGAGCTGGATGCTGTTCCCTCATTAAAAGCCAATTTTCACCTTGGTTTGTGGTCTTAAATATCAACAGATTCTTGCCTATTGTAATTTTTTATTGAAATGATATCAAAAATAAAGTGACAGTCCTATTTTCTAATATTTTTATCATTTGACAAAAAAGCACAATCTCTCCAAAGAAGGATACTCCTCATCCTGTTCATTGCCCTCACCCAAATTAACATGGGCCAGGACTACAAATCCCAGAAGAGTGGCTAAATATCTGATGGAACATTTTCCAAACTGAATTTTATAAAATGACAATTTTTAGCTCATGGGGAAAAAATGTAGAATGGGAGTTCTTTCATGCAATATTGTGTTCTCCCCTTGAAAACCACAGTTAATTTAGCATAAAAGATGGAGAAATTTTAGAGTGAAAAAATATATTACCCCACTTTCTATGACCATTGTATAATTTTTCACAAAGCATTTATTAACACAGGAAGGAATGCCAGACTTCCAAATAATACAGTACATTCAGATCACTCAGGAAGAAGAAATTTAATTTAAATAATTTTAAATACAATTTTGTTTTCTCTGTGACAATATTTCATTAGAAAATATATTTTCATGACTATGATCATGCCATAAAATGTGCAAAAGTAGATTCTATTAGCATGTTCTCTGAAAACCATGATGCACCTACTCACCAGCTGAATTTAAAAGTCACTGTTTAGGAGATCAGGGTAGCAAAATGTTCTGCCATCAGTAGGATGATAAAGTAGACCTTTACTTTCTCCAAACGAGGCTATTAAGAGTGGTTTATTCTTGACTCTGTATGGTTTCAATATCTTTAGATCATGAAATTTTTGCACCTTCTTTTATATCCCTGGATATATTCTAGCATCTTCTGGTTTACAGTCTGTGGTAACTTGAGTAGATTTTGTATCCTACTGTTGTGTGAAAATTGTATAAATCTTCATTATTAATATGTTGAATTGGTTCATAGTGCTTTTCAGGTCTGCTATATCCCCCTACTCTTCAGTCTAGTCATTTTATTAATTTTTGAGAGTTTGATGTTGACACCCCAACTAAAAATCTTAATTTATCTGCTTAAAAAATAATTGCAATATATAATGGAACTATATGTAACTGTGTTCTGTATTTTTGAAGTCTCCTGTAAGTGTATCATATTTTCATAATTTAAAAAATAAAAAAGAAGAAAAAAAAAGAGTGACTGATCCTGAACAGTGATTGATACAAGGCTTGCAATGTATGAAGCACAGAGATCTTATTTTACACAATGGTGTAAACAAGCTGCCTTCTGAGAGACTTGAGTAGAATGATATAAGCCACAGGGGAAAGTTCAGGGGAGACGTTCTGTAATAGGTCACATTTGGAAAGGTTCTTAATCCTGCCAGATGCTCCCACCTAGCATTCATGGCCCTCTATCACACAGCCTACTTATCCTTCATTGCATGTCCAGCCCACATCTCGGCCTCCTTCAGCATGACCCTCTGCCCTCACAAAGCTCTTCTCTCTTCATCTGGAGATCAGTTTCACTTCTGAGACTTGCTTAAGCCTGGGCCTGTCTGACAGTCTCCTGACTGTCTAAGAGCCTCCTTCCTTTTCCGCCCCTCCACATGCTGCGCATCTTTCAAAGTCTAGCTCGAGTCACCCCGTGCACAAAGCCTTCCGGGACCTCTCCTGGCCTCGACCCCTGCTTTCTTCCTTCTTCCTCTGGGGCCTTTTCTCTGTGATGCTGACTTTGTCACTTACTGCATAACGTCTGGTTTACTTCTCCAAATGTGTCCCATGGAACAGCCAGTGTTTATTAAGTTTTGTTTTCACTGACCACCTCTTAGCACTGGAAATCTATCTACCTCCATTATGGAGAAAATGCTAACTTTGCCATTGTTTGCGCATCTCTAAAGGCATATGTGTGTCTTTTTCTTTGACAGCAGAGAACGCCTTTCATCTGATGGTGACCTATCACTGGATGGCCATGTTTAACGTATGGAGCATAATAAATACTTGTTGCCTTGACATGTTGCTGAGCAGTCAGGGTTTCAGGCATTTAAAAACAATCTGCTTCTTCAAGGAACTTGTTTAAGAAGTTTTCACCCCTCATCAAAAGCTAAGAGTATGGAATCTGCTCTGCAATCTCCAATCAGAATCCCAATCCCCCATAGGAAACATTCTCAACAACATGTACTCTATCCCAAAGAATAGAATCTCTGAAAGTTTCAAAAAAAAGCATCATTGACGATAAGAATAATCTTTGTCCACGCTCCTGAGCTTTCACTGAGCTCATTCATGAGACACCTCATCTACTCCCTTTTTTTTTTTTTTTTTGGATAAATTTTTTAAATTTTCATTGGAGGTTAATTACTTTACAATATTGTGGTGGTTTTTGCCATACATTGACATGAATCAGCCATGGGTGTACATGTGTTCCCCACCCTGACGCCCCCTCCCACCTCCCTCCCCATCCCATCCCTCAGGTTCATCCCAGTGCACCAGCCCTGAGCACCCTGCCTCATGGATCGAACCTGGACCAGCAATCTATTTCACATATGATAATATACATGTTTCAATGCTGTTCTTTCAAATCATCCCACCCTTGCCCTCTCCCACAGAGTCCAACAGTCTGCTATTTACATCTGTGTTTCTTTTGCTATCTCGCATATAGGGTCATCATTACCATCTTTCTAAATTCCACTTATATGGGTTAATATACTGCATGGTGGTTTTCTTTCTGACTTCCTTCACTCCGTATAATAGGCCCCAGTTTCATCCACCTCATTAGAACTGATTCAAATGAATTCTTTTTAACGGCTGAGTAATATTCCATGGTGTATATGTACTACAGCTTCCTTATCCATTCATCTGCTGATGGGCATCTAGGTTGCTTCCATGTCCTGGCTGTTGTAAACAGAGCTGCGATGAACACTGGGGTGCACGTGTCTTTCAGATCTGGTTTCCTCATCTACTCTCATGCAAGTCTCTGTACATGGATCTGTACATTGTTGGCGGTGTTCAGTTGCTCAGTCGTGTCTGACTCTTTGTGACCCCGTCAACAGCAGCACACCAGGCTTCCCTGTCCTTCATCTCCTGGACCTTGCTCATACTCATGTCCATCGAGTCAGTGATGCCATCCAGCCATCTCATCCTCTATCATCCCCTTCTCCTCCTGCCCTCAGCCTTTCCCAGCTCCCATACTTTAGCCACCTGATGCGAAGAACCAACCAAAGACTCTGATGCTGGGAAAGATTGAAGGCAGGAGGGTCTGTATGAGACGCTAGTTTTAGCTGTTACACATGTGAGTCTTATTCCTGCAAAGTTTGCTCACACATCAGGTCTAATACAAACAGGTAAGTGAAAATATTTTGTATAAAACAAAGAGAAGTCAAATAAACACTCTACTGAGTGACAGAGCAAGCGACTAGGAATATGTGAGTGTCTGTTTGCTAAGATGGAGAAAGAATTTGTTCTGCTTCAGGCAACCTCAAGATCCTCAATCCAGGAGATTAACATACTCAAGAAATTATATGAACTTTATGAAAAGAAGTGCTAATTCACGTGTTTAGACATAAAAAACAGACTCTGTGGTACTTGTACATGTGTGGGTGTGTGTGGTGCAGAGGCAAGGTGTTAAATTGAATTACCATTTGTTTCATGATAAAATTGTCCAGTGTATCTTGTCCACCCTTCATTGCTTATTTATCACTAAAATATCACTTAGGCTATAATAAATGGTGTGGGTAATTTTATGTATCTATGATGTCACATCATGCATATATAACATATGTTATGACATGTATAAAGCAGTGTAAAACTGTTTTAGCTTTCCAGTTAATGCTCAGAACTGCGCTTTAACAAATACTACTAAGCGAAGAGGCCTCCTTAAGGATTCCATAACTGATCTGCTCCTTTCCAATTCTGAACAGCCTCACTTGAATATTTAAAATAATAATAATTGAAAATTAATTTTTAAGCTTCAGTGTTAAACCTGAAGCAGAGCTCCGTTTGGCTATATCTCTCCTTGCTTTTGGCTCACTTGGAAGAAGGAGGTGGAGACACCATGTGGTCAGCTTTTTGCTGCCTTTCTTCCCTCTGCAGAGCGCTGACTCCTCATCCCTGTAGATGAGAGGAGGGCAGGCCTCTTGCCTCACTGTGTCGGCATGCGGTCCCCCCATGATGGGTCACGGCAGTTCCTCTAGCTTCATGACCAAGGACAGATGGGCGTGGTGCTGACTCAAACAGGCAACGCAACACCTCTTGGCTTTGGCAGTCCCTCGGGAGATGTGACCACCCTTCTAGCTTATGCCCAGCTCAGGGTTTCAGGCAACATCCCTCTGTTTCATGTGCCCCTTGTTCATAAAGCTCTGGTTCCAGAAATACTGCAGCCTCTACTATCATCGACCAAGTGTATGGGGACAGTCACACCTCCAGACCTACTTAAACTGAGAGCAAGACATGGGACGTGTCCCGGCTTCCTCTCTGCCCAGTAATTCCTCATCATGCCGTTTTTCCCTAATTCTCTTTCCTCAGTTTTCCTATGCACTTTAGAAAGTTATAAAACTCTCTCAGGAAGCACATGTCCAGCGATTGAGTAAAGTGGTCATTTATCCTTCTTTGAGGCTCCCTAGAATCATAGGTGATTCTCTCATCACTGACCCTACCGACCTTCCTTAGCTTAGTAAATAGCAAACACGGGTCTCCTTTTTTCTCTCTCCACCTCAAGAGGTAGGATAGCAGTCGAGGGAGGAAGAGGTTTTCCTGGCGAACCTTCTGAGAGGTAGGCATTCCCAGCCACTGCCAGCTCTCTAACACTCAGGAGCACAAAACTCCTTTTACATTTAGCTTTGGTCTTGGTTGTAATTTCAGGACCAAAGGAAGGAACTGCTACAAATAAACTGCAAAAAACTATGAGGACAGGGATGCTTCACATTTCTTTAAGTCCCTGCACATAGCACAGTGCCCTGAAATCCCACATCAAAAAAAAAAAAAAAAAAAAAATCTTAGATTTATTCTAGAGTCACTTGGGTTGGTCCTTAATTGTGTGACACAATCCTTGCATCCTGAGGATGTTCACCTGCTGGTGATGCTGTACCATCCAGAGAGAGACTTTGAGTCATATTTAAATTTGCCTTTATGAATTTTGAGATGCCTTTAACCACATTTGAAGCTGCTGTGGGTAATATCAAATTAGGAAGGACATGTCACCAGTTCTTTGGTATTGGCATCCCAAAAAGGGCTGGAGAGTTAAAGGAATGAACTAGAATGCTCTCTGGATAACAGTTGTATCTCTCACTTCTAAAATACTCTGTCTCAGAGCAGGTACTCAGTAAATTTTAGCTGGTAGCCTGATGGAATAGGTGGATAAGAAAATGTGCTTTCAATATGGTAACATACTTACAAGGTTTCCTGAACTGTGTGGTCAGGCCACCTAAGGTGGCTATTTTTTTTGCTCTCTGTACATCCCCTGCTCAACCATTATCTGCCTCACCCACACTCCACTCACCTGACTGACCCTCCCTCTTAATCACAAGAGCCTAACCAGTAAATGCCTATGTACTTGTTCCAGTCCCAGCTGTAATTGTTTTCATCTTTAGATCAGAAGTATTTCCACTATGATAGCTTATCAAAGGGGTGGTGAGGGACATGCCCCTCTGCTGGTTCCCATAAGCCAACCGGACGTCCATTCCTCCTTTAACAGGTAACCTCCCGCACCCCCAGTCGTGACACCTGCCACCGCATCCTGCCTGTTGTCTGCTGCCCACTATGGGGTGTCACTCCAGGACCCTTCTTCAGACGTGTAAGATCCCACAACCAGTAAGCCAATGATGTCTGTCACCAATTCCAGGCTTTTTCTTCAGTCTTGAGGCTGGACAAGTACAAGGCTTTCAGGATGGAGATCTACATGACTACTTTCTCACCATATGACATTTGACAAAACATTGACATGGGACTCTTTCTGTCCATTTGGACTGTGATCTAAAAGTAAAAATAAATAAGTAGGTGTCAAAAAGCCATGTATCCTAAAAGGATGTTCTCCAGAATGAGTAATCAGTCTGGTGCATGAACCAGTCACAAGAGCATCACTTGGGAGCTTCTTGGAAATGCAGATTCCCAGGCTGCAATGTGGACCTACTGGTCTGATCATATCCTGAGTGTTAACCTAGAAAATCAACTCACTCAGTCTCTTTTGAGTAGTATTGCCTATTTCAAAGAGAGTTAATTTACAGCATTGGGATAAAGTCCCATCTGTAAAAAAAAAAGAAGAAGAAGAAGATGACCTTTTATCTGTGTTTCAGGAAGGCTGAGCTAAACATGCAATTTATCTTTACCTATATTCCGCTATATTCCATGTCATCATTCAGATATAACACTCACCACTGCTCCTACTGTTTGCTGTAGAGTTTACACCTAAGACATAAATCGTGTCTTAGGCTCGTAAAAAATTTTATTAGCTTCATTGCCCTCTGATTACTGTTGTTATACTAAAAGAAAAGAAAGGAAAGAATGGAGGGAAGGAATTAACATCACTGAGTGCTTTTCTATGTACAAGGTTCTTCCAGGAACATTATCTGATTACTATGTCTATTGTAACTCTGATAAATCTGAAGTTCAGAGAGGTAATAAATTGCCTGTCTGTGGACAGCAAATTAACAGAGGAACCGAGATTTTAACCCAGACCTCGGTGACTCCACAATATTCCAATCTGAGGAAACCAATATTTTATATATATATAAAGCATGGATCTATATTTTGATCACCAGCCTCAATATTTAACCAGTGAGAGTCAACGTTAGCACTGTGATCTGGATGCCAGAGGCTAACGAACTGCACAGAGGGATGAAGGAAAGCAAAGCAAAACACACAGAACCTACTGAGAAATGCCCATGCCCAACACAAACATCTGCATATGCAAAGACAGGCCCACTGGTCGCTTTAGAAAAGACAGTAGAAACTAAGCTGCTAGAAGGAAGAAGCTGAAGAAAGAGGAGGAAGGCCTGACTCAGACAGGGCCACGGTCTAGAGAAACTCCCCTGATGAAGAAGGGCTGGTGAAATTTTGGTACAGTGAAATATAATAAGTCTTAGGTTGCTCTTTACCAGTGCAGGACTAGTCTGGAAGCCCTTTCCCTCAGGCTCTAAGCTTTTAGTATTGATAACAATCTCCTACACACAAATGTCTTATGATAAAGAATTGAACAGGGTGATGACTGGTGATAAAGCAAGGCAGATAAAAGTGAGATATAGAATGGACATAGAATTAATGTAAAGAATCCCCTGAAAACCAAAAATCAGAGCTTAGCGGTTAAGGGTCTAGATGTTGCTTGAGTTCATTTCTCAGACATCCTGTCTACCACTAGTATAGGTGACTAAGGCAGAAATTGGTACTGAGAAGTGAGGTGCTCCTATAACAAATATGTAAAAATGTAGAAATGGTTTTGGAACTGGGTAAGGGTAGAGACTGGAAGAGTTTGAAGTGCACTCTAGAAAAAGTCTAGATTACCAGGGATGGAATTATAAAATGATTATGATGAGAACTCAGAAAGAAAAGAGAATAACAGTAAAGAAAGAATGAACAGAGCTATAGAGCCATCTTCTCAGAGAACACTTAAGTGGTCATGAACAGAATGTTGGTAGAAATAAGGATGGTAAAGGCCATTCTGAGTGGTCTTAGATGTGAATGAGGAAGATGTAATTGGACACTGGAGAAAACACAGTCCTTGTTATAAGGTGGAAAAGAACTTGACTAAACTGTGTCTGAGTTGCAGTGGTTTTGTGAAAGTTAGAACTTATGAACAAATGAAATCAGATACTAAGCTGAGGACATTCTAAGCAAAGAGTTGAAGAAGTCGCTTGATTCCTCTTGGCTGTTGATAGTAAAAAGCAAGAAGAGAGAAGTAAACCAAAGATGGAATTGTTAAGCAAAAGGGAAGCAGAAGCAGAACTTAATTGGAAAGTTATCAGTCTGGCCATGCTGTGAAAAGTGAGGAAGTATGTTTGGAAGAGAACACCAAGGGTATGACTGACCAACTGTTTATAAGGAGATTAATACGAATGGAACCACCATGCACTTAACTATCTCAAAAATAGCCAGGAACAGAGATGGCATTACACCAGCAGAAACACTCTCACCTGGAACTAAGCGACAGAGAGAAAGCAGGACAGAATGGAGGAAGAATGTCAGACTTCTTAGCTCCTACAGGGCTAGACCATGGAACCATTTAGTTGAGAACACAGGTTATTCTTTAAGACAAGGGAACAGAGATGGGAATACCAGACCACCTCAGCTGCCTCCTGAGAAATCTGTATGCAAGTCAAGAACCAACAGTTAGAATGGACATGGAACAAAGGACTGGCTCCAAATTGGGAGAGGAGTACGTCAAGGCAGTATATTGTCACCCTGTTTATTTAACTTATATGCAGTGTACATCATGTGAAATGCCAGGCTGGATGAAGCACAAGCTGGAATCAAGATTGCCAGGAGAAATAACAGTAATCTTAGATATGCAGATGACATCACCTTCATGGCAGAAAGCAAAGAGGAACTGAAAAGCCTCTTGATGAAGGTGAAAGAGGAGCGTGAAAAAGCTGGCTTAAAGCTCAACATTCAAAAAACTAATATCATGGCATCTGGTCTCATCACTTCATGGCAAATAGATGGGTAAACAATGGAAACAGTGACAGACTTTATTTTCTTGGACTCCAAAACCACTGCAGATAGTGACTGTAACCGTGAAATTAAGACACTTGCTCCTTGGAAGAAAAGCTATGACAAACCTGGACAGAGTATTAAAAAGAAGAGACATTACTTTGTCAACAAAGGTCCATCTAGTCAAAGCTTTGGTTTTTCCTGTAGTCATGTATGGATGTGAAATTTGGACCATAAAAAAGCTTGAGCACTGAAGAATTGATGCTTTTGAACTATAGTGTTGGAGAAGACTCTTGAGAGTCCCTTGGACTGCAAGATCCAACTAGTCAATCCTAAAGGAAATCAATCCTGAATATTCATTGGAAGGACTGATGCTGAAGCTGAAGCTCCAATACTTTGGCCACCTGATGTGAAGAACTGACTCATTGGAAAAATTCCTGATGCTGGGAGAGATTGAGGGCAGGAGGAGAAGGGAACGACAGAAGATGAGATGCTTGGATGGCATCACTGACTCAATGGACATGAGTCTGAGCAAGCTCTGGGAGATGATGAAGGACAGGGAAGACTGGTGTGCTGCAGTCCATGGGGTCACAAAGAGTCAAACAAGACTGAGTAACTAAAGAACAACCACCTGATATCAAAGAGCAGGACCCCCGAGGAGCCCTGGAGGCAGGATTCCTACTCCAACAGGGAACCGCAGCATGGGTGGGGCCCCTGCAGAAAGTCGTGGAGTGAGCAGGGCCATGTTGAGCTATGGGGGCCTGTTGCCATTTCAGTAGGTCCAGAAGGCAAATCATCAAACCAGGACTCATCATCAAAGAGGACTATTCTTAACCCTTAAGAACTCAAGGAGCTTGTCTTGGTAGGTTTGGGACTTACTCGGAATCTATATCACAGTCACCCCTTCCTTCTTCCATGTTTATCCAATTTAGAAAAAGAGAGTCTACCCTATGCCTGTGCTATCATTGTATTTTGGAAACACATAACTTGTTTGGTTTTACTAGATGGAAAGTATGGAGGAATTTTGTCTCGGGATGACTCATACCTCAAGATTCACCCTTAACTTCTTGAGATGATATTTAGATAAAACTTTGGACTTTATAAAGTTGATGTTAGAATGACTTAAGACTTTGGGAACTGTTGGGATGAAATGAATGTATTTTGCTTGTGAGAAGGACATGATTTGGGAGAGGGGTCAAGGTAGAATGTAATGGACTGAATATTTGTATCTCCTCAAAATTCACGTTAAAATCCTAACTTCCCAGTGTGATGGTACTAGGAGGTGGGACTTTGGGAAGGTAATTAGGTCATGAAGGCGCAGTTCTAATGAATGATATCAATGCCCTTATAAAAGGGACCCCCATAGAATCTCATTGCTCTGTTGCTCCATGTAAGAATACCAGCACTGCCGATGAACCAGTAAGTGAGCTCTCACCAGACACCAAATCTGCCTGCACGTTGATCTTGAACTTTGCAGTTTCCAGAACTGTGAAAAATAAATGCTGTTGTTTAAGCCATTTGCTCTACCATATTGTTTTAGCAGCCCAAATGGACAAAAACAGTGGTCTTAGATAAGTACTTGACCTCTTTATACTTCCATTTCCTTTCTTCTAAAATGGAAATTATAGTCAAACCTAGAGTATATCCAAAGTTGAACTCAAAGAAACTCAGAATGAGGGAAACATCAAAATAAGCTTAACTCTCTACTAGCAGTCTTTTTAAAACTTGTGAAAACCTAGAATAGAGTACTGCCATGCTGAGTTACTCTTCCCTTGGGAACAATAGTAGGGCAGTTAGAAGAACTTAAAAAACATCAAGAATGTATCTTCAAGAAGATGTGATATATACCCACAGTGGAATACTGCTCAGCCATTAGAAAGAATGAAATAGTGCCATTTGCAGCAATATGGATGCAACTGGAGATTATCATACTAAGTGAAGTACTAAGTACATACGAATACTTAGTACATACTAAGTTAGAAAAAGACAAATACCACATGATATTGTGTATTCTGTGGAATCTAAAATATGACACGAATGAGCCCATCTATGAAACAGGAGCAGACTCTCAGAGGACAAACTTGTGGTTGCCACAGGGACAGGCTGGGGAAAGGATGGACTGGAAGGTTGAGGACATCAGATGCCAACTATTGTGTACAGAATGGATGAGCAATAAGATCCTACTGTATAGCACAGGGAACTATGTTCAAATGTCTTGTAATAAACCATAATGAAAAAGAATATATATACGTACATATACATATATATATATATATATATCTCTGTGGCACAGCAGAAGTTAACACATTACAAATCAACTACACTTCAAAAAATAAATAAATATTTTAAATTGTATCTTCAGGTGGCATGAGAGAAGGCTAGAACTCATCTGAAACATTCCTTTCAAGGAGATTTGAAATGTTAGGTGAAAGCAGTTCATCCTTGGCAGTATTGAGTGAAGCAACTAATGAATCAGAGTGAGTTGAAATTCTCCCACCCAGAGGTATTCTATATTGCAGTTCTGGCTCATTTACTGTCAGAAGTGTCAGATCAGTGCTTCAGCATCTGATCTTTGGAGGTGGTGAAAACGTCTGAGGGATCAAACGAAGCAGCTGCCTGTCCGTACGACCCCTCCTCCTCCACTTTTTGCCTCTGTCAAAGCAAGGGCTTTCTCTTCTCTCCAAGCTGCCTTCTACGCCACCTCGCTACACCCCGTACAGATGGCGGGAGATGGCCAAATGACTCCGGCTCATTCATACTCTGAAGAAGGAAAGTGACTGTAAATTCTTCACATGTGGATTCAGCGTATTTTTTGAAGACATTTATATCTGAGAGTGCCATTCTAAGAAGGTTATTAAGGAAATTGTTGAAATAAATTACAATGATAAGCAAATTGCTGAAAAAAAATAATAGAATGAAATTAGCAACATGTGGTTAATTGGTTTGCTGAGATGTATTCTTAAAATGAACCTCTAATGAGGGTGCTGATGCACTTTGTTCAGTGACTATTTGCTTCTAGGATTGAATTATTCCAAGGCTTTCTGCATTCTTTGAGTAAAACAAAGGTGGGGCTTTATTTATGAATCTACAGTTTTCACATTCTGCTTCCATGAGCAATCTGCCCTCCCTAACGCCCTCCCAAATTCCTCACCAACCCTCTCTTTTGTCTAATTTTCTTCCTCCTTTCAAAACCTGTAATATTTGCCCATGTTAAAGGGGCATTCAATCTAAACACAGGATCTGTACCTTCTTGCCATATACAACTCAAAATGTTTTTAAATATCTTCAGACATCTTTCTGTGCTTTTAGAAAGAGCTCACAAACTTCTTTTTCGCTGGGAAGGCTCACAGCAAAGGCACACACACTGCTGACACTGCTGGCTCAGGCACCAAGTCATGTCCAGCTCTCTGTGCCCCGGTGGACGGCAGCCTGCCAAGCTCCTCTGTCTACGGGATTTTCCAGGCATGAACACTGCAATGTATTGCCATTTCCTTCTCCAGGGCATCTTCCTGACCCAAGGATTGAACCTGGATCTCCTGTTTAGAAAACAGATTCTTTACCACTATGCCACCTGGGAAGCCCTACAAGCAAATGGCGAAAAGCACCCAAGGGTTTCTTCTGAAAAATGCACACTGTTTACAGGCCACAGTGCAAACTAGATCCTCCCATAAAGCAGTCAGTGTCTTGTGACAGAATGTCAATTGTCAGACTTCCCTGACCTCCACACCTGAAAAAGCACCCTACTCCTGCTCCTGCTGTCTACATCGACTGTTATTCCCAGTCTCCTCGTTCTAGGGAGATTTTGTTCATGGGATTTATCACTGCCTGAAGGTGCATTTGTATTAATTTAGTTATATATTTGCTTGATTATTATTTGCTTTCCAAATAGATTTAAGTTCTCAAAAGGCAGGAATTTTTTATTGTCCCTGGGGTATACCCAACTCCTAGAAACATACCTTGCACATACGGGTGCTTCATTTATTTTTGCTAAGGAAAGGAAAGAAATAGAGAAAAAAAGGCAGCAGAAAATAGTGATTAGGGAAATTGGCTTTAGAGTCAGAAGGGCCTGAATTGCAACACAGGGTCATCGCTTCTTCTGTTCCTGTTACCACTTTTGTTGTTTTAATTGCCTTTTTATTCCAGCTTTATTGAGGTATAATTGACCAAAAAACTGTTAAGATATTTAAAGTGTACAACACAATGATTTGATCTACATTATTCATTGTGAAAGAGTCCCCCTCATTGTGTTAATTAAGACATTCTCTCATCTCACATATTTACCTTTTTTTAAATGAGAAGATTTAAGTTTTTGCTTTATCTGTTCATCCGCTGATGGACACTTAGCTTGTTCACATACCCTGGCTATTAAAAATAATGCTGCAGTGAATACGGGAGTACACATATCTCCTTAAGGCACTGATTTTATTTCCTTTAGATGTGTTCTTAGAAGTGGAATTGCTGTATCATATGGAAGTTCTATTTTTAAATTCTTGGGGAAAACATACTCCACAGTGCCTGTACCAGTTCATTGATTTTTACATGTATGAATTTGGGCAGATTATGTAAATTCTCTGAATATCTGTTTCCTTACACATAAAATGGAGTTTACTTTTATCTCATCAACAGAGTTGTTTTAAGGATTAAATATTATAATTTAGGTAAAATCATCAATCCATCAATTATTATTCCTGGTATGTTACATGTGCATGCACACATATACACACATGTTTTAATATACAGTTCTTATCTTGTTTCACATAAATATTTCTAAAAGCATAACAACTGTGATGAAGTATGTCAGTAACTGAGTGCTTGATGAATTTGCAAGTAAATTATGGGATCTGATCCGTGTATCTAGAGCCCTCCATAGATTAGGGTCCCTCTCAGGAATCAGATCCTCTCTCTCTGTTGCTCTCTATTGCTTCCTGCATTTTAGATCATCTAGGGAATTGCTTGTCAACTTTAGTATCACAATCAGTCGTGCAACTGGTGGCAGACAGTTTATTACTGATTATAGCTGCATTATTTATCAGTGATTTACCTTTTAATATAGAATAGAGTTCAAGGTTATCCCCATAATAACTTCATGCTCACACTCTAGCTTTCTGAAATGTTCTCCTGAGTGAGAAGATGCAGTGAAGGTAGCGTCTTGGAGGCTGTACATCACCTTCCCTCTTGCACATGGAATGATGCTTGGTAAGTGAGCAATATCTATTATCTGTGTTTCAGAAGAAAAAATACTGGAGCATCTTTGGAGATTTTTAAGAATTGGTGTTTGTGGGAATGCTGTGTATATGCAATGCCTAGCCTGGTGACAGATGGAGGCATAGAAACATGGGGCCAAGCTAGAAAGAAAAGGGATTAAACTGGTAATTTGCAAGTTTCCCAGACACATTTTTAAGCCAAATTACACGTATGCTATTTGTATAACTGTGAAGTAAAAGAAAATTTCTATACACAGAAGGCAAAGATCAAGATAAATATTTGGCTAAATAGTCCTCTTTCTTTTTTACTGGCAAAGCTACCTACTCTAATAGGAGAGGTATTTTGTCTGCATGCATATTAGGATATTGAGAGATTTTCTTATTGGCCCTGGAATGGGTCACAGATTGTAAACTGAGAACATAGAGCGTAAATTACCTAATAAGAGGGCCCAACAGTCCCTCCTGGGCTTAATAAGAAACAAACAAGTTCTGCCATCCTCCAGCTACCTCCCCATCCCACTTCCACCCCTCCCCCCACGTTGTATAAGTAGAGGATAAGAGAGAGCCGAGGCTCATTACAGAGGCAGTGGTTAGCCTCCTCTCCAAGGACAGCGTTCTTGCCCTCCCACAGCCATGCCCATCCCTGCAAGATGAGGGACAAAGGGACTTGCCAATGAAACCTGCACCCTCTTCTAGGTCATGTTCTGAGTACCCCAGAATTCTCTCTCCAAATGGTCCTAAGCCTGCTTTCAGAATTCACACAGACTTCTTCCCTGGGTCCATTCCTCTGAAGAACAAAACTTCTATGCCCAAAAGTAGCCATGGGGTGGCTGTTGGCAGCAGGTGGCAGGAGGTAAAACAGAGCTTGAACTTGTTGGCTGCAGTGACTAGACAGAGCGATACAAGGCCAGTATCAGTATGAAACCCAGGAAAGATAACGATGGCAGCCTTGGGCCACAGGTGGAGTGGACAAGGACGTTCATTCTATGCCATCATGCTAACATACAACATTACAAGGAGTTCACGGACTCCACAGTCCAACTGGCCTTGAAGGTGAATATGGAAAATGTCTATCAAAATAAGTGCATGGAATACATTTATTCAATACTTCATTTGCTTGATATACAACTTCTTAGTATTTAGACATAGCATGTCGTGGCTTCTATCCATACTCATGACACAGGCCCCCAGAATGTTACAGGTACCTGGCAACAGAGGGGTACCTGGCGAAGCCAACTTGTGTTAGTCAAGAGATAAAAAAGAAACACTTGTCACCTTTGATCACTTTTCTCCTTCCTGCACCCCAGGCATGGGGACCTAGAAAAGGAAGTGGGTGAAGGAAAGGCTGGCAGGTGGTATGTTCTAGGATCTGACCACACCTCTCATCTCTCCAGGTCTTCCCAGCCCTAAGTCACGTCAGCAGTGGGAGAGAGAAAATCTAAGGGTTAAATAAGAGAAAGAGAGCTTTAAGTGTAGACAAACTTGGAATCCTTATCCTATTTGTCTGCGATGTTGATGAAATTTAAAAAAATTGGATGAAACATGTTTCAGACGGTGATATAAAAAAGCTAAATCAATGTACTGTTTGAATCTCATCAAGTCCAGACTATGCAGTGAGCAGTTTGGTGATGGCTGAGTGTGCAGCGGCAGGTTTCTCTGTGTACCAATGCCCCACCCCAGATGCTCAGGAGAAAGTTACCTGCAGCCTCTGTCGAAGTGTTTCCTGTGTGACTCTTCAGTACCCAGAAGCAGGATATGGTACTGAATTTCCAAATTTAGAAGATCTTTAGAAAAACAATCTAGAAATGAGTACAAGTAGGGATGTTGGTACAAATGAGCTTTGCATTGAAAGCATTCACTTCTGGGATAGAGATTTAAAAGGAAGTTATTGCAACCCCATAGTGAATGATAACCCCACAGTGAAGTGAGCTAGGAATAATTTATTGGCCTCTACTTACTAAGGAAGACAGAAGAAAAAAAACAGAGAGAAAGGGTTAAGAATTTCAGAGAGAACTCTTCAGTTCTTCATACTATTAAGTATGGATTTCATCAGGATTAGTGGAACGGCTCAGTATGAGAAATGAGAGAAGAGTGAAAAGTGTTTGCTTATCTGAAAAAAAAATTTTTAAGATATCTTCTAAGAAATAAAGGAGAGGTGAAAAGGAAAGCAGAGAAGGAAGGAGGGAGGAGGGGAGAAATGGAAACTTAAATCCTGCAGGATTTATTCAGTTTGACAGAGGGGACGCCATCCTCTGCACTCCATGGAGCTGTGATGTGAAGCAGAACCTCTGTGCCCTGTTCATGGATGCTCTGCACGGACCATGTTGGCACGTGCTCTAGGCTTTAGCACCTCTCAACATGATGCACTGCTCTTTGCTATTTCTATGTGACACCTTGTCTCAACATATATGTCATAATTGACTTTGAAAGTCATTGTTCCTGACGGATGGCAGGGGTAGCAAATTAGGTTCTCACACTAATTCATCATAACCTGTAAAAAAGAAAAAAAGAAAAAAACTTCTTGGCTGAATGGGCGAGTGTGTGATTAGACATGTTCAAGAGTTCTCTTCCGTTGAGATGCTCAGTGCTTCTGCCCCAACCCCCCCTTCACCTTTGCAACACTGCTGACTTCCTGAGAAGCAGCTGCTTCCAGAAGCGTTTGACTCTGTGTCCATTGTCCTATGATAAACTCCCTCTGCAGTGAAGCAGAAGAAGTAAGCTGCAGAAGAGCTCTGCTAGTGGGTGGTCAGCAATGCAAACTGCCCGCCGACTCTATGGACGTGGGTTTGAGCAAGCTCTGGGAGCTGGTGATGGACAGGGAGGCCTGGTGTGCTGCAGTCCATGGGGTCACAAAGAGTCGGACATGACTGAGCGACTGAACTGATGTGATATGTTCTTGGAAATGGCCTTGTGCCTGCTGGTGAAGCGTATTCTAAAGGATTCAGTGAGAACAACCAAGAAAACATGATTTAGTCAGTTTCTCTGTCGTCCAAATGTGTTATTTTCATATTCTGTTGAACTTTCAATGCTGAAGGCACTGATGGCTAAGAGGTCCAAAACTTTCTATGTTGGTATCACAGACTCATGTTCTATGTTTGGAATCCAGATTTATCCCTACAAAGGGGTGAAAATTCCATTTATTAAATGGAAAAACAAAAGCCAATGGCACACTTTAAAAACACCATGTTTAATAAAGAAGATTAAGAAGCTGAATCAGGACCACAAATCCACACGCCCATGGAAGATAAGCAGGCAACATAAACAAGAGGGACTTGGGCCAAGCTTGAGAAAACAAGAGAGTGGATATGAGGATAAACACCAAGGACCCCTGGACTTGGAATAAGGAGATAACAAAAAAGCATGAAAGAGGCATGATGGAACATGCAATTCTGTCTGACAGGCCAGCCGCTACACAGCTCTAGATGATATCACAAGAGGAATTGCGAACCCAGATTTGTCAAGACATGCCCCTGATACAGATTGATGTAAAATCTTCTGATTTTAAAATAAATGAAGCTAATACAGGCTGTCTTTAACCCAAAACATTATTAAATCTTTATGATAGCTATTATCAAAATGACAGCCAGCAGAGCTCCCATACTGAGCCTTAGATTCACCCTCGGGTTTAGCATGTAGACCAAAGGAGAGTCTTCTAGTACTTTATTCATGTGAGTAAACCAAGACACCTATTGGAAAAGAACTCAGGTATCAGAAGAGAGGCGGTCAAGCACAGGGACTTGTTACAAAATCACTGACAGGTAGCCGAGATGGGAACAAGCATCGTTTCGGTTGTCACCCTCTCCTTCAAATGACAGAGCACATCGGTGCAGAACCCACGGGTATTCTCAGGAGCAGAGGCAGGGGGTGTCAGGAGCCTCCACAACCGTGGGAGGCAGAATGCGATAGGAATGTGGAGGGGAGAATGGAGGGATGCCACAGAGTCACTGGCCAGGTCTAGTCCCCACCAGCCTCGCTTTTCAAACGGCAGTTTGCAAAGGCATCGCCAGGGCTCTTGTTAAAACGCCACTCTGATTTAGTGGGTCTGGCTGTGGCCCCAAATCCTCTGTTTCCAACAAACTTCCAGGTGATGTTGAGCCTGCTGGTTCTTAGATGGCATGTTGAGAAGCAAGGAGTCCTTTGACCTGGGGATTTTAGTGCCTCAGGGAAAGAGAAAACTTTGTTAAAACTAGAGTTGCTCAAGAAATATATGACTGCAGGGACTTCTCTGGTGATCCAGAGGTTAAGAATCCACCTTCCAACACAGGGCACACAGGACTGATCCCTGGCCAGGGAATAAGATCCCACCGGCCACCAGACAACTAAGCCTGCATGCCACAGCTAGGGAGAGAAGCTCCCTTACTGCAGTGAAGACCCAGCACAGCCAGAAAAAAAAAAAAAAAAAAAACCAATGAAGGAATACCCAACTGTGATTCTAGGTTCAGCCTTTCATGAAAGTGAGGCTGGTGTGGCAAGGGAGACACCACCAGAGGGGTTTTGAGAAATATTTTATGCATATAAGGGCTTCCCCGGTGGCTCAGATGGTATAGAATCTGCCTGCAATGCAGGAGATCTGGGTTCGATCCCTAGGTTGGTAAGATCCCCCTGGAAAAAAGAATGGCTACCCACTCCAGTATTCTTGTCTAGAGAATTCCATGGACAGAGGAGTGTGGCAAGCTACAGTCCATGGGGTCGCAAAGAGTCCATCAGCAACTAACACTTTCACATCATGCATATGAAGTATCTTAGTCGCTCAGTCGTGCTGGACCCTGTGTGACCCCGTCGACTGTAACTCACCAGGGTCCTCTGTCCATGGGATTCTCTAAGCAAGAATACTGGAGTGGGTTGCCAAGTCCTCCTCCTTATGCAGATAAAACTGATTCCAAACCACTGTACCTTCAGATACAAATGTGCATTGGCTGGACTGGAATCTTAAAATGCCTATTCACCAGTTAGGTTCCACATTAGATCTCACAGTATTGCAAAACTAAAGGTTAATGTGAACAGTTTGTGGGTTTCCTTTCTTCGTATCACTTTGTCTAATTCTTACCTTGCTCCCTGTTGGAGACTATGGTGTGCGCTTCATAATCCCAGTTGATCCTTTTCTGCCCAGAAATACCACGGTAGCTTATATGCCTAGCACCACCTCTTTCACCATGAAATTCATTCACTCTAAGAAGCCCTCTGTACCTCCTTCATCCTGACTGGCCACCTGTTTTAGAGACTATTTTATTAAAGGAGTGTCAGTGGCTCCATTTGTCATTCCCCGTGTGAGCGAAAGGAATCATAAAGTCACGAGTCGCGGACTGTGAAGCCCTGGCTGGTGAGGCCCGGCTGAGCTGCAGACATACAGCATTTTCACTGGTAGTTGCTCCAACCCTTCGTTTGCGATTAATTACTCTGCAGGAGCAGTCCGCCTGGGACGACCAAACAATTTTCATTCATCAGCAGTGAGCGTGAGATTAATGAAAGCCACAAGCTCACTAGAATGAAACCCTAAGCTTTCATTGTGCTGTCAATACTTGAGGAAATGGAACACTTTTTTCTTCTCTATATATTTCTGCTTTCATCAATAAAATCAGATTAGACTTCTATAAATGCCATGGATTACACTTTTGACTATTCATATATGCATCTAAGATATAACTAATATGTGATATTATATGTATTATATATTATGTGATCTATATATAATACATAAGAAAAAATGGCAAATGTATCAACAGCCTGTGAAAGCAATGTGTAAAAGCACATTACAAAGCCACCGTCCTGTCAGTGTTCATTTTAAGGGAGTAATTACTGACCTGGTTTCCTCCCAAGCTGCCTTCTTTGACCCTAAAACATCGACACACCATTAGAGTGAGAGATAGTCAGGAGATGGAGAAGAAGCTCCTATCCTCACAGTTTTCATCAGCACACACATCCGTTCATTGAAAATCTTTAATTAAATTTTAAATGCCCTGGAGACTGAGAGTGCCCTGGATATGAGAAACAGCAGAAGGCCTCAGATCTCAAAAGTTCTTGTCGGTGCTCAGATAAGGATGGTTTCCTGAATCCAAGTCACTACACATCCTTCCCACAAAACTAATGTCAACAAGGATCAAAATAATCCACATGCCCCATTCATTCAGCATGACTAGGAATGGGAGAAGAGCAGGAGCTTCAAATCAATGCAAATTACAATAGTGCCCCTCCTCCTACCATCATCATTAGCTTTGTCCACCAAAAGAAAAAAAAGATAATGATGTACCAGCAGCAATGAGCAAATCCACCACCCAGATTTTGGTTTCCAAATACCATTCTGCACCGGAAGGTACCAGAGCTCTTTGGATAAATGATTGATTCTTGAGATGTGCAGGAAAAGTCAGCCTAGAACATCTTGTGCCACAAGTAGGGAAATGCTCAAACGATTGATGGAGACATGTCAAAAAGACACCAGCATCACTTTTAAGGGGCTCCCATTAACCAAAACTGGAATATTTAAAGTATCAAAATAAAAACATTGGTAGATTATAACTCAATGATGAGAATCCATGAGTCTACATACTGATAGAAATAGATAAAAGAATCCATAACAAAGGAGAAACAAAGAGTCTTCCTTACAGGAAAATACTGGCCAATCACTGTAGGGAAAAAATATCAGTTTGCAAACATAATTCTGAAAATTAATGCAGGCAAATACCATCATTGGGTGCTTAATCTTGGGTGTAGAAGTTTGGTGAAGAACAGAGAATCACATAGCCTCAAGTACCTCCCAACAAATTATTTAGCAAGTAAAGTGGGGAAAATGACTAAGCAGTTGAGAAATTAGAAAGCACATAATAAAGTGATCAAGATTAATATCACTCTTAGGGGAAAGTGAATAACATGTACCTTCAGATATGATACCCCCATAGTGATATTTTATCACTTATATAATATCCCAGCCAAAAGTGTGTAACTTGAGGAAACATCAAAGAAACCCAAATTACGAGAGAGTCTACTAAACAACTGGCATATATTTTTCAAAATGTCAGTGGCACAAAAGACCAAAAAAGGCTGAAGAACTATCGTCTTAAAAATGACAAATTTATTTGCTACATATTCAGATCATGACTAGGTTTTAGCTTCTGTAGTTTTCCTGGCATTCATAGCTTACTTTCTTTCCTTTGGTTTTTGGTAGCCCAGGTAGCCCTCTTTAAGCAGGAGGACTTTTCTCGACTACCATTTATTCTGTTGATCCAATCTGAACCAATTGCTCTCTGGATCTGCTGAAGACTTTCATCCTGGAATCTTCCTTTACTGCTCTTCTGAGTGGGATCCAGCATTTCTTAAATCCCAAATGTTCTCATCTCTTGGTTTGTACCTTTATTTTTTTACAAAAGTACGTGCTTAAGTAACGTTACTCTTCTGAAATGATGTGAGCAAGGTTAACTCCCTTGAACTCTGAACATGAGGAAATACTTTTGTTCTAGGCTTATACTTATACTGGCTTCCCTCCTAGCTCAGTCAGTAAAGAATCTATCTGCAATGCAGTAGACATGGGTTCCATTCCTGGGTCAGGAAGATCCCCTGGAGAAGGAAATGGCAACCCACTCCAGTATTCTTGCCTGGAGAATCCCATGGACAGAGGAGCCTGGTGGACTACAGTCCATGGGGTCGCAAGAGTCGGGCATGACTGAGTGACTTTCACTACTACTACTATACTTGATTAGTGGAATTATACAGGCATAGGATTGGGAGTAGAGTTATCTGTTGGCAGGAATTTGATTTATCTGTTCAAAATAATTTTTTTTAAGAGATGTCCAATCAAATGGCATTGGAACTTTAGGTTTAGATGTGCCCCAACTCACTGTTCCAAGCAGCATCGTGTTGTATCGTTCAGTCCCTAAGTTGTGTCCAACTCTTTGTGACCCCATGAACTGCAGCACGCTAGGCTTCCCTGTCCTTCACTATTTCTTGGAGTTTGCTGAAACTCATGTCCATTGAGTCAGTGATGCCATCCAACCATCTCACTCTCTGTTGCTCCCCTCTCCTTTTATATTCATCTTTCCCAGCATCAGGATATTTTCCAGTGAGTCAGCTCTTTGCATCAGGTGGCCAAAGCATAGGAGCTTCAGCTTCAGCATCAGTTCTTTCAATGAATATTCAGGGTTGATTTCCTTTAGGATGGACTGATTTGATCTCCTTGATGTCCCAGGGACTCTCAAGAGTCTTCTCCAGCATTACAATTCAAAAGAATCAATTCTTTAGTGCTCATGGCAACCCACTCCAGTATTCTTGCCTGGAGAATTCCATGGACAGAGAAGCCTGGCAGGCTACAGTCCATGGGGTCGCAATGAGTTGGACATGACTGAACAACTAACACACAACCTTCTTTATGGTCCAACTCTCACATCTGTACGTGACTACTGGGAAAACAATAGCTTTGACTAGATGGACCTTTGTCAGCAAAGTGGGCTGTGTTTTTTAATATACTATCTGGGTCTATCAAAGCTTTCCCTCCAAGAAGCAAGGGTCTGTTAATTTCATGGTTACAATCCATCTGAAGTGATTTTGGAGCCCAAAAAGATAAAGTCTGTCACTGTTTCCACTGTTTCCCCATCTATTTGCCATGAAGTGGTGAGAACAGATGCCACGATCTTAGTTTTCTGAATGTTGATTTTTAAGCCAACTTTTTCACTCTCCTCTTTCACTATTATCAAGAGGCTCTTTAGTTCTTGTCCGTTTTCTGCCATAAGGGTGATGTCATCTGCATGTCTGAGGTTATTGATATTCCTCCCGGCAATCTTGTTTCCAGTTGGTGCTTCATCCAGTCCAGCGTTTCTCATGATGTACTCTGCATATAAGTTAAATAAGCAGGGTGACAATATACAGCCTTGACATACTCCTTTTCCTATTTGGAACCAGTCTGTTGTTCCATTTCTAACTGTTGCTTCCTGACCTGCATACAGATTTCTCAGGAGGTGGGTCAGGTGGTCTGGTATTCCCATCTCTTGAAGAAATTTCCAGAGTTTGTTGTGATCCACACAGTCAAAGGCTTTAGTGTAGTCAACAGAACAGAGGTGGATGTTTTTCTGGAACTTTCTCACTTTTTCAATGATCCAACAGATGTTGGCAATTTGATCTCTGGTTCCTCTGGCTTTTCTAAATCCATCTTGCACATATGAAAGTTCACAGTTCACATCCTGTTGAAGCCTGGCCTGGAGAATTTTGAGCATTACTTTGCTAGCATGTGAAATTAGTGCAATTGTGTAGTAGTTTGTGCATTCTTTGGTATTGCCTTTCTTTGGGATTGGAATGAAAACTGGCCTTTTCTAGTCCTTTGGCCACTGCTGAGTTTCCTAAATTTGCTGACATATTGAGTGCAGCACTTTCACAGCATCATTTTAGGATTTGAAATAGCTCAACTGAAATTCCATCACTTCCACTAGCTTTGTCCGTAGTGATGCTGCCCGAGGCCCACTTGACTTTGCATTCCAGGATATCTGGCTCTAGGTGAGTGATCACACAATCATGATTATCTGGGTTATGAAGATCTTTTTTGTATTCACATGAAGTACACTGCCTTAAATAAACAGGGTGACAATGTACAGCCTTGACGTACTCCTTTCCCAATTTTGAACCAGTCTGTTGTTCCATATCCGATTCTAAATGTTGTTTTTTGACCTACATACAGGTTTCACAGGAGGCAGAGTAGGTGGTTTGGTATTCC